>NW_024471174.1:37500-40000 GCF_017639515.1 Carcharodon carcharias
GAGAATGAGAGACAGACAGAGAATGAGAGACAGACAGAGAATGAGAGACAGACAGAGAATGAGAGACAGAGAGAATGAGAGACAGAGAGAATGAGAGACAGAGAGAATGAGAGACAGAGAGAATGAGAGACAGAGAGAATGAGAGACAGAGAGAATGAGAGACAGAGAGAATGAGAGACAGAGAGAATGAGAGACAGAGAGAATGAGAGACAGAGAGAATGAGAGACAGAGAGAATGAGAGACAGAGAGAATGAGAGACAGAGAGAATGAGAGACAGAGAGAATGAGAGACAGAGAGAATGAGAGACAGAGAGAATGAGAGACAGAGAGAATGAGAGACAGAGAGAATGAGAGACAGAGAGAATGAGAGACAGAGAGAGTGACAGAGACAGAGAGAGTGACAGAGACAGAGAGAGTGACAGAGACAGAGAGAGTGACAGAGACAGAGAGAGTGACAGAGACAGAGAGAGTGACAGAGACAGAGAGAGTGACAGAGACAGAGAGAGTGACAGAGACAGCGAGAGATAGAGAGACAGCGAGAGATAGAGAGACAGCGAGAGATAGAGAGACAGCGAGAGATAGAGAGACAGCGAGAGATAGAGAGACAGCGAGAGATAGAGAGACAGCGAGAGATAGAGAGACAGCGAGAGATAGAGAGACAGCGAGAGATAGAGAGACAGCGAGAGATAGAGAGACAGCGAGAGATAGAGAGACAGCGAGAGATAGAGAGACAGCGAGAGATAGAGAGACAGCGAGAGATAGAGAGACAGCGAGAGATAGAGAGACAGCGAGAGATAGAGAGACAGCGAGAGATAGAGAGACAGCGAGAGATAGAGAGACAGCGAGAGATAGAGAGACAGCGAGAGATAGAGAGACAGCGAGAGATAGAGAGACAGCGAGAGATAGAGAGACAGCGAGAGATAGAGAGAGAGAGAGAGACAGAGAGAGAGAGAGAGACAGAGAGAGAGACAGAGAGAGAGAGAGACAGAGAGAGAGACAGAGACATAGACAGAGACAGAGACATAGACAGAGACATAGACAGAGACATAGACAGAGAGAGAGACAGAGAGAGAGACAGAGAGAGAGACAGAGAGAGCAAGACAGAGAGCGAGACAGAGAGCGAGACAGAGAGCGAGACAGAGAGCGAGACAGAGAGCGAGACAGAGAGCGAGACAGAGAGCGAGACAGATGGAGAGACAGATGGAGAGACAGATGGAGAGACAGATGGAGAGACAGATGGAGAGACAGAGAGAACAGAGACAGGAAAAGACAGAGAGAGCCAGAGACAGAGAGAGCCAGAGACAGAGAGAGCCAGAGACAGAGAGAGCCAGAGACAGAGAGAGCCAGAGACAGAGAGAGCCAGAGACAGAGAGAGCCAGAGACAGAGAGAGCCAGAGACAGAGAGAGCCAGAGACAGAGAGAGCCAGAGACAGAGAGAGCCAGAGACAGAGAGAGCCAGAGACAGAGAGAGCCAGAGACAGAGAGAGCCAGAGACAGAGAGAGCCAGAGACAGAGAGAGCCAGAGACAGAGAGAGCCAGAGACAGAGAGAGCCAGAGACAGAGAGAGCCAGAGACAGAGAGAGCCAGAGACAGAGAGAGCCAGAGACAGAGAGAGCCAGAGACAGAGAGAGCCAGAGACAGAGAGAGCCAGAGACAGAGAGAGCCAGAGACAGAGAGAGCCAGAGACAGAGAGAGCCAGAGACAGAGAGAGCCAGAGACAGAGAGAGCCAGAGACAGAGAGAGCCAGAGACAGAGAGAGCCAGAGACAGAGAGAGCCAGAGACAGAGAGAGCCAGAGACAGAGAGAGCCAGAGACAGAGAGAACGAGAGACAGAGAGAACGAGAGACAGAGAGAACGAGAGACAGAGAGAACGAGAGACAGAGAGAACGAGAGACAGAGAGAACGAGAGACAGAGAGAACGAGAGACAGAGAGAACGAGAGACAGAGAGAACGAGAGACAGAGAGAACGAGAGACAGAGAGAACGAGAGACAGAGAGAACGAGAGACAGAGAGAACGAGAGACAGAGAGAACGAGAGACAGAGAGAACGAGAGACAGAGAGAACGAGAGACAGAGAGAACGAGAGACAGAGAGAACGAGAGACAGAGAGAACGAGAGACAGAGAGAACGAGAGACAGAGAGAACGAGAGACAGAGAGAACGAGAGACAGAGAGAACGAGAGACAGAGAGAACGAGAGACAGAGAGAACGAGAGACAGAGAGAACGAGAGACAGAGAGAACGAGAGACAGAGAGAACGAGAGACAGAGAGAACGAGAGACAGAGAGAACGAGAGACAGAGAGAACGAGAGACAGAGAGAACGAGAGACAGAGAGAACGAGAGACAGAGAGAACGAGAGACAGAGAGAACGAGAGACAGAGAGAACGAGAGACAGAGAGAACGAGAGACAGAGAGAACGAGAGACAGAGAGAACGAGAGACAGAGAGAGACAGAGAGAGACAGAGAGAGACAGAGAGAGACAGAGAGAGACAGAGAGAGACAC
>NW_024471174.1:62500-71735 GCF_017639515.1 Carcharodon carcharias
TCGGTGGTGAAGGGAGTGAATGTTGGTGGATAGGGGGCCGATCAAGCGGAGCTGCTTTGTCCTGGACGGTGTCGAGCTTCTTGAGTGTTGTGGGAGCTGCACTCATCCAGGCAAGTGGGGAGTATCCCATCACACTCCTGACTTGTGCCTCGTCGATGGTGGACAGGTTCTGGGGAGTCAAGAGGTGAGTTACTCTCCGCAGGATTCCCAGCCTCAGCTGAAGGACTGGCCGCCAATGGTGGAGCGATGGAAATTGGAGGATAATCAAGAGGCTGGAATCAGAGGAGCGCCGAGATATCGGACAGTTGTAGGAGGTTCCAGAGATAGTGAGGGAGGGATTTGAACATGCGGATGAGAACTGGTAGGGGCTGGAGGAGGTTACAGAGATAGGGAGGGAGGGGGGCGAGGGAGGGATTTGAACAGAGGATGAGAATTGTAGGGACAGGAGGAGGTTACAGAGATAGGGAGGGAGGGGGCAAGGGAGGGATTTGAACAGGAGCATGAGAATTGTAGGGACAGGAGGAGGTTACAGAGATAGGGAGGGAGGGGGCGAGGGAGGGATTTGAATAAGAGGATGAGAATTGTAGGGATTGGAGGAGGTTACAGAGATAGGGAGGGAGGGGGCGAGGGAGGCATTTGAACAGGAGGATGAGAATTGTAGGGGCTGGTGGAGGTTACAGAGATAGGGAGGGAGGGGGCGAGGGAGGCATTTGAACAGGAGGATGAGAATTGTAGGGGCTGGAGGAGGTTACAGAGATAGGGAGGGAGGGGTTTGAGGGAGGGATTTGAACAGGAGGATGAGAATTGTAGGGGCTAGAGGAGTTTACAGAGATAGGGAGGGAGGGGATGAGGGAGTGATTTGAACAGGAGGATGAGAGTTGTAGGGGCTGGAAGAGGTTACAGAGATAGGGAGGGAGGGGTTTGAGGGAGGGATTTGAAAAGGAGGATGAGAATTGTAGGGGCTGGAGAAGGTTACAGAGATAGGGAGGGAGGGGTTTGAGGGAGGGATTTGAAAAGGAGGATGCGAATTGTAGGGGCTAGAGGAGGTTACAGAGATAGGGAGGGAGGGGTTGAGGGAGTGATTTGAACAGGAGGATGAGAGTTGTAGGGGCTGGAGGAGATTATAGAGATAGGGAGGGAGGGTGTGAGGGAGGGAAATGAACAGGAGGATGAGAATTGTAGAGGCTGGCAGAGGTTACAGAGATAGTGAGGGAGGGGTTTGAGGGAGGGATCTGAACAGGAGGATGGGAAATGTATGGGCTGGAGGAGGTAACAGAGATAGGGAGGGAGGGGGTGAGGGAGGGATTTGAACAGGAGGATGAGAATTGTAGGGGCTGGAGGAGGTTACAGAGATAGGGACGGAGGGGCTGAGGGAGGGATTTAAACAGCAGGATGAGAATTGTAGGGGTGGAGGAGGTTACAGAGATAGGGAGGGAGGGGCTGAGGGAATGATTTGAACAGGAGGATGTGAATTGTAGGGGTTGAGGAGGTTACAGAGATAGGGAGGGAGGGGCTGAGGGAATGATTTGAACAGGAGGATGAGAATTGTAGGGGCTGGATGAGGTTACAGAGACAGGGAGGGAGGCCGTAATGGAGGGATTTGAAAAGGAGAATGAGAATTGTTGAGGCTGGAGGAGGTTACAGATATAGGGAGTGAGTCGGTTGAGCGAGGGATTTGAACAGGAGGATGAGAATTGTAGGGGCTGGAGGAGGTTACAGAGATAGGGAGGGAGGGGGTGAGGGAGGGATTTGAACCAGAGTGTGAGAATTGTAGGGGCTGGAGGAGCTTAAAGAGATAGGGAGGGAGAGAGTTGAGGGAGGGATTTGAACAGGTAGATGGAATTTGTAGGGCCTGGAGGAGGTTACAGAGATAGGGAGGAGGCGGCGAGGGAGGGATTTGAACAGGAGGATGAGAATTGTAGATGCTGGAGGAGGTTACAGAGATAGGGAGGGAGGGGGTGATGGAGGGATTTGAACAGGAGGATGAGAATTGTAGGAGCTGGAGGAGGTTACAGAGATAGGGAGGGAGGGATTTGAACTGGAGGATGTGAATTGTAGGGTTGGCGGAGGTTACAGAGATAGAGAGGGAGGGCGTGAAGGAGGGTTTTCAACAGCAGGATGAGAGTTGTAGGGGCTGGAGGAGGTGACAGAGATAGGGAGGGAGGGGGTGAGTGAGGGATTTGAACAGGAGGATGATAATTGTAGGGCAGGAGGAGGTTACAGAGATAGGGAGGGAGGGAGTGAGGGAGGGATTTGAACAGGTGGATGAGTATTGTAGGGGCTGGCGGAGGTTACAGAGATAGAGTGGGAAGGGGTGAGGGAGGGATTTGACCAGGAAGATGGGATTTGTAGAGGCTGAAGGAGGTTACAGAGATAGGGAGCGTTGGGGTGAGGGACGGAGTTGAACAGGAAGATGGGAATTGTAGGTGCTGTGGTAGGTGAGAGAGATAGCGAGTGAGTGGGTGAGGGAGGGTTTTGAACAGGAGGATGAGTATTGAAGAGGCTGGAGGAGGTTACAGAGATAGAGAGGGATGGGGTGAGGGAGGGATCTGAAGAGGAGGATGTGAATTGTAAGGGCTGGAGGAGGTTACAGAGATAGGGAGGGAGGGAGGGGTTGAGGGAGGGATTTGAACAGGAGGATGAGAATTGTAGTTGGT
Source organism: Carcharodon carcharias (assembly GCF_017639515.1). Taxonomy (NCBI): domain Eukaryota; kingdom Metazoa; phylum Chordata; class Chondrichthyes; order Lamniformes; family Lamnidae; genus Carcharodon; species Carcharodon carcharias. The sequence goes on from NW_024471174.1 coordinate 65,158, forward strand.
GGAGGAGGTTACAGAGATAGGGAGGGAGGGAGCGAGGGAGGGTTTTGTATAGGAGCCTGAGGATTGTAGGGGCTGGAGGAGGTTACAGAGATAGGGAGGGATGGGGTGAGGGAGGCATCTGAAGAGGAGGATGTGAATTGTAGGGGCTGGAGGAGGTTACAGAGATAGGGAGGGAGGGGTGAGGGAGGGATTTGAACAGGAGGATGAGAATTGTAGGGGCTGGAGGAGGTTACAGAGATAGGGAGGGAGTGGTTTAGGGCGGGATTTGACAGGAGCATGAGAATCGTAGGGGCTGGAGGAGGTTTAGAGAGAGTGGGAGGGAGGGGTGATGGAGGGAATTGAACAGGAGGATGAGAATTGTAGGGACTGGAGGAGGTTACAGAGATAGGGTGGGAGGGGGTGAGGGAGGGATTTGAACAGGAGGATGAGAATTGTAGGGGCTGGAGGAGGTTACAGTGATAGGGAGGGAGGGGGTGAGGGAGGGATTTGAACAGGAAGATGGGATTTGTAGGGGCTGAAGGAGGTTACGGAGATAGGGAGTGTTGGGGTGAGGGACGGAGTTGAACAGGAAGATGGGAATTGTAGGTGCTGGGGGAGGTGAGAGAGATAGGGAGGGAGTGGCTGAGGGAGGGTTTTGAACAGGAGGATGAGTATTGAAGAGGCTGGAAGAGGTTACAGAGATAGGGAGGGGGTGAGAGAGGGACTTGAACAGGATGATGAGAATTGTAGGGGCTGGAGGAGGTTACAGAGATAGGGAGGGAGGGCGTGAAGGAGGGTTTTCAACAGCAGGATGAGAATTGTAGAGGCTGGAGGAGGTGACAGAGATAGGGAGGGAGGGGGTGAGTGAGGGATTTGAACAGGAGGATGAGAATTGTAGGGGCTGGAGGAGGTTACAGTGATAGGGAGGGAGGGGGGTGAGGGAGGGATTTGAACAGGAGGATGAGAATTGTAGGGGCTGGAGGAGGTTACAGAGATAGGGACGGAGGGGCTGAGGGAGGGATTTAAACAGGAGGATGAGAATTGTAGGGGTGGAGGAGGTTACAGAGATAGGGAGGGAGGGGGTGAGGGAGGGATTTGAACAGGAGGATGAGAATTGTAGGGGCTGGAGGAGGTTACAGAGATAGGGAGGGAGGGGGTGAGGGAGGGATTTGAAAAGGAGAATGAGAATTGTTGAGGCTGGAGGAGGTTATGGATATAGGGAGTGAGTCGGTTGAGCGAGGGATTTGAACAGGAGGATGAGAATTGTAGGGTCTGTAGGAGGTTACAGAGATAGGGAGGGAGGGGGTGAGGGAGGGATTTGAACAGGAGGATGAGAATTGTAGGGGCTGGAGGAGGTTACAGAGATAGGGAGGGAGGGATTTGAACAGGAGGATGGGAATTGTAGGGGCTGGTGGAGGTTGCAAAGATAGGGAGGGAGGGAGGGGGTGAGGAAGGGCTTTCAACAGCATGATGAGAATTGTAGGGGCTGGAGGAGGTTACAGAGATAGGGAGGGAGGGATTTGAACAGGAGGATGGGAATTGTAGGGGCTGGTGGAGGTTGCAAAGATAGGGAGGGAGGGAGGGGGTGAGGAAGGGCTTTCAACAGCATGATGAGAATTGTAGGGGCTGGAGGAGGTTACAGAGATAGGGAGGGAGGGGGTGAGGGAGGGATTTGAACAGGAGGATGAGAATTGTAGGGGCTGGAGGAGGTTACGGAGATAGGGAGGGAGGGAGCGAGGGAGGGTTTTGTATAGGAGCCTGAGGATTGTAGGGGCTGGAGGAGGTTACAGAGATAGGGAGGGAGGGGGTGAGGGAGGGATTTGAACAGGAAGATGGGATTTGTAGGGGCTGAAGGAGGTTACAGAGATAGGGAGGGTGGGGGTGAGGGACGGAGTTGAACAGGAAGATGGGAATTGTAGGTGCTGGGGGAGGTGAGAGGGATAGGGAGGGAGTGGGGTGAGGGAGGGTTTTGAACAGGAGGATGAGTATTGAAGAGGCTGGAAGAGGTTACAGAGATAGGGAGGGGGTGAGAGAGGGACTTGAACAGGATGATGAGAATTGTAGGGGCTGGAGGAGGTTACAGAGATAGGGAGGGAGGGGGTGGGGGGAGGGATTTGAACAGAGGATGAGAATTGTAGGGGCTGGAGGAGGTTACAGAGATAGGGAGGGAGGGACTTGAACAGGAGGATGAGAATTGTAGGGGCTGGAGGAGGTTACAGAGATAGGGAGGGATGGGGTGAGGGAGGGACTTGAACAGGAGGATGAGAATTGTAGGGGCTGTAGGAGGTTACAGAGATAGGGAGGGAGGTGGTGAGGGAGGGGATTTGAACTTGAGGACAAGAATTGTAGGGGCAGGAGGAGGTTACAGAGGTAGGGAGGGAGGGGGTGAGGGAGGGATTTAAACAGGAACATGAGAATTGTAGGTGCTGGAGGAGGTTACAGAGATAGGGAGCGAGGGTGTGACGGTGGGATTTGAACAGTAGGATGAGAATTGTAGGGGCTGGAGGAGGTTACAGAGATAGGGAGGGATGGAGAGGGGAGGGAGGGATATGAACAGGAGGATGAGAATTGTAGGGGCTGGTGGAGGTTACAGTGATAGGGAGGGAGGGGGGTGAGGGAGGGATTTGAACAGGAGGATGAGAATTGTAGGGGCTGGAGGAGGTTACAGAGATAGGGAGGGAGGGGGTGAGGGATGGATTTGAACAGGAGGATGAGAATTGTAGGGGTTGGAGGAGGTTCCAGAGATAGGGAGGGAGCGGGTGAGGGAGGGATTTGAACAGGAGTATGAGAATTGTAGAGGTTGGAGGAGGTTACAGAGATAGGGAGGGAGTGGGTGAGGGAGGGATTTGAACAGGATCCTTCCCGGTATTTGCTGGAAAGTTGCTTCCTCAGTTGGTGCTGGACACAAGAGGGATAGAGCGGTCAATCCCGGCCGAGCGGAGGTTCTGGGTGAGTTGACGGTGAGGTAGTGCTTGGTTTGGTGAGGGGAGCGCGTTTGGACGATGTCTGCAGGTCAATGAGAAAAAGGGTTTGTGGGCAGGGATTGACCCTCGGGAGACACAAGAGCCAATGACGTCGTAGCCCTCGGCGAGTTGAGGTGACAATCGATCAGCCATGATCGTATTGAATGGGGAGCAGGTTAGAGGGGCCGAATTGCCTAATCCTGCCTCCTAACTCCTATGGCCGTACATAAAATGAAGAAAATGGTTTCCAGTCGGGGGAAATTGGGATGGTTGAACCATTCTCGAAGGCGGGAACTGGACTCCTGGAGGCCTCGGAGTGAGCTCGCCAGACCTGATGGTCAATGGATGAAGCGAATGTCGGCCAGATCTTTCCGAGACTACATCCAGTTGGGCCTAAGGGAGCAGCATTGCAGACTGTAGCAGGACGGGGTTACAGCCAGGGCAAGAGAGAGAGATTAATGGTTTCACTGTGGACCAGAGTGGAAGGGTGGACACTGTTCAACTAACCAGTAGCTTGAATCCCGCTTCAAGGAGAGACACCCTGTCAAACCTCTGCCTCTCGGACTCATCAGGACACACCCAAGAAATGCCAAGTTTCAGGCTATCACGGCCGTTTGTACTACTCGGGGGGGTGTTGCTGATTGGTTGGCACGTTGGCTCTGATTGGTCGAGGCGTTGCCATGGAGAGAGCGACCGGGGAAACTACAGGCTCCCCAAGCTCCCCGGTAATTCAAAAAACGGGTTGAGGCTTGATCCTATTCCTCCTGTTTGCAGAGGACGGGTCCCTGTTTACCCTCCGCTAAATGGTGAGAGATTGCAGAGTTCTGAGGTGCAGAGGGATCTGGGTATCCTAGTGCATGAGTCACAAAAGGTTAGTGTGAAGAGTATTATCTAAATGGTGAGAGATTGCAGAGCTCTGAGGGCAGAGGGATCTGGGTGTCCTAGCGTTTGTGGCTTTCTAGCAGGTGTAAATGAGCCACGTTACCAAGCTCCACCGATTATCTTCAACTTGGTTGTTAGTGTAGCTATTAGCGCATTCAGGATTGATCTGCAATTGCTCCCCCATTGCAGAATCAAGTCTAAATGTCGACCGTTGTTTAGGGTTTCGCAAGCGCGGTTGGGACAACCGACGAAACGTGCTGTTTGATTCACTCAGCCAATCCCTGGGAACCCTGGCCTACATACCTGGCATTGCCCCCGCCCTGAGATTCGTACACCCCCGCTGCTCGATCGCGTGGTAGGCCAGAACATCTCTTTGGGCCGAGGGCGCCGGCAGCCTTGCCAGGGGGAAATGCTGCTCGTGCCGCCGCTACATGGCAGCAGCGTCAAACGGCTTCGCTTGACCTCTGGAGGTTACTTGGCCTTTCCAGGGTAATCCGAGATCGGCCGGGTAACCTTTCAGGTCCACAAAGGCCCATTTGTGAGTTTTGCGTTTGGAGGTGACTGGGATAGCTGTTGTCCCTCTAGGAGAGCTTTAAATTGTTCTATTTCTGGGACAAGGTTCACGCCCTATTGACACGATGGCTGATTCGGCCGATCTCGTAGCGCGTGCGCAAAATGGATCCCAAAAGCACCAAAAGTGATGGTAGGTTTGGCGGTCGGCAGTAGCTGCAGAAGGGAGGTGGTGGCGTAGCGGTATGCTCACTGGACTAGCAATCCAGAGACTCCAGGGTAATACGCCGGAGAGGCCGGGGTTTAAATCTCACCACGGCAACGCCCCGAGGAATGAACCAAAGAACAGGGCCCTGCGTAGGAATATATGGAGCTTCCAGTAGCTACGGCTTTGCAGGCAGGAAGAACATGTACACACAATTGTGCCTGTTTCAGCTAAACATTCGCTGGGTCATTCCTCAGGGCTAAGCCTTGACCAATCAGAGCTGAGCTGCCTGGTTTAAAATTTCAAACAATGCTTGGCAGTTAACTGTCAGTTGCTGTCAACTGGTGCGTTCTCCTTGGTAACGCCTCTGCCTATCAGAGTCCACATGGCAACCAGTCAGCACTCTCTTCTCGTACAGTATGAAGTTATTGCTCCCCCCACCCCCAACGTTGGTATCCTAGCGACTGCCCTGATGAGTGCAAGATGAAAATCTTTGATGGAATGTCTTTTTTCATCAAAACTCAGGGGTTTTTGTCTTAAACTAATTATTAATTATTGCGACTAGGAGAGAAAAAAATGTGGAGTAAGTTTAGTGATTAAAGGGGGGAATTATTTTGAAAATAGGTACCATTTGAGGTCACGTGATGCATGACATCATGGCTTCCAATTGCCAAGATGTGACAAGCAAAGTGGATCAGGGGGATCCTGTAGACGTTGTATATCTGGACTTCCAGAAGGCCTTTGATAAGGAATAGAGTATAAAAATAGGGAAGTGTCGTTGCAACTGTACAAGGCATTGGCGAGACCGCGCCTGGAGTCCTGTGCACAGTTTTGGTCCCCTTACTTGAGGATGTTGTTGCATTGGAGGAAGTTCAGAGAAGGGTCACTAGATTGATTCCAGAGATGCAGGGCTTGTCTTTTGAGGAGAGATTGAGCAGTTTAGGTCTATACTCGCTAGAGTTCAGAAGGATGAGAGGAGATCTAATTGAGGTATATAAGATGCTAAAGGGGATGGACAAAGTAGACGTGGAGCCGGATGTTTCCCCTTGTGGGACATTCTAGAACGAGAGGCAATAGTTTTAGGATAAAGGGTATGGGATTTAAATCAGAGAGGAGGAGGAATTACTTTTCTCAGGGGTTGGTGAATCTGTGGAATTTCACTAGCTCAGAGTGCAGTGGATGCCGGGACGCTGAATAACTTTGAGAAGGAGATAGACAGATTTTAATTAGTAACGGGTTGAACGTTATGGGGAGAGGGCGGGAAATTGGAGTTGAGGCCGAAATGAGATCAGCCATGATCATATTGGAGTGAGGGGGCAGGCTCCAGGGGCTGAATTGCCTACTCCTGCTCCCAGTTCTTATGCTCTTAGGTGGACGCCTCTACCAGCCGGACTCCGCTTGCCAACCGGTCAGCGCTCGCCTCTCGTACAGTGTGAAGGGTTGTTGCTCCCCCTCAGATCGGTCACCTTGCGCTTGATTGTCCTGATGAGTCCAAGACGAAAAGCTTCGACGAAATGTCTTTTTTCAGCAAAACTCGGTTGGGGGGGGGGGTGGTGGGGGGGGGGGGGGGGGGGGGGGGGAGGGTTTGTTATTCATTACGTGACGGGGAGGAAAAGACAAAGTGGGGTAAGTTTAGTGATTGAAGAGGGGGTTATTTAGAAATTAGATAAAGGGTGGTCACGTGATGCATGACGTCATGGCTCTCTCCCCCGCCCCCCCCCCCCCCACCCCAGCCCATGAATTCATTTTTTAAAAATATGATTTAAAAGTCGTTTTGGATTCATTGTCAGGCTCGTCATTCCCCGTAGGGAAAAGTAGAGAAGGTTTTTAGAAGATTGAGAGAAACTTATTTTTAATTTTCTTTTTTAAAAAGGGGTCACATGATGCATGACGTCATTGGTTTACAACCGCCAAGCCCTCCAAGAATGGGTTTTAAAAAGGGACCTTTTTTGACTTTTCATTTAATATTAATATATTCTAAGTTTCATTTGGAAAGGCGCCGTCGGCGAAAAAGTGGGGAAAAAAAGGTGCGGGATGAA
>NW_024471175.1:0-71455 GCF_017639515.1 Carcharodon carcharias
AGGCCTAGTATAGCCAACTCATCCCTACTCCCAGTGTGGCCTAGCACCGCCCACACATTCTTACTTCCCCAGTGAGACCTACTATCACCAAACTCATTCCTCACTCCAGTGAGGCCTACTATCACCAACTCATCCCAACGCCCAGTGCAGTCTACACTGCCAACTCATCCTTACTTCCCAGTGAGCCTAGTGTTTCCACTCCATCCTTACTTCGTGAGGCCTAGTTATTGCCAACTCATCCTTCTCCCATGAGGCCCTCTGCATCCGCTAATCATCCCTAACACCCAGTGAAGCCTACTATCACCAACACAATCCTAACTCCCTGTCGGACCTGCATCGCCAAAGCATCCTCATTCCAGTGAGACCTACTATCACACCAACTCATCCTTACTCCCAGTGAGGCCTTGCATCGTCCAATCAATATCCTCACATTCCTCCCATTGAGGCCTAGTATTGCCAACTCAGCCTTACTCCCGTGAGGCCTCGCATCGCCATCATCCTCACTCCCAATGAGGTCTACTATCAAGCAACTCATCCCTACTCCCAGTGCAGTCTGAGCACCACCAACACATCCTTACTCTCAGTGAGGCTTAGCAATCAATCATCCTCACTAACCAGTGAGACATTAATCAGCCAATTCAACCCTTTCCCCAGTGAGGCCTAGCATTGTCAAAGAAACATTCCTCACTCCCGCTGTGGCCTAAATAGGCCAACTGATCCTTACACCCACAGTACTGAGATTTGCCAATCAGCCTCAATCCCATGAGGCCTACTATGACCAACTCATACATACTCCCGTGAGGCCTAGCATCGCCAATCATCCCAATCCCAGTGTGGCCTACTATCACCAACTCATCCTTACTCCCAGTGAGGCCTAGCAATCGCCAATCATCCTTACTCCCATGAGGCCTACTATCACCAACTCATCCTTACTCCCGGTGAGGCCTCGCACGCCAACTTGAGCCTACTCTCGCAATGAGGCCTGTGCATCGTCAACTCATCCCCTAACTCCCTGTGAGGCCTATTATTGCCAACTCATCCCTACTACCCAGTGAGGCCTAGTATAGCCAACTGATCCTTACTCCCCAGTGAAGGCCTAGCATTGCCAATCCTCCTCACTCACCGGTGAGACGTTAATCCAGCAATTCATCCTTTCTCTCAGTGAGGCCTAGCATCGTCAAAGCATCCCTACTTCCAGTGAGGCCTAAATTGGCCAACCGATCCTTAATCCCAGTGTACCGAGGTTTGCCAATCATTGTTCTCACTCCCATGAGGCCTACTATCACCAAATCATCCTTACTCCCAGGAGGCTTTATCGTCGCCAATCATCCTCACTCCAGTGAGGCCCACTATCACCTTCTCATCCTCACTCCCAGTGAAGCCTAGTATTGCCATCTCATCCTTACTCCCAGTGAGGCCTACTATCACCAACTCATCCTCATTCCCTGTGAGGCCTAGCATCGCCAATCATCCTTACTCCCAGTGAGGCCTACTATCACCAAATCATCCTTATCCCGGTGAGGCCTCGCATCGCCAACTCGATCCTACTCCCGCAATGAAGCCTGGCACCTCACTCATCCTCTCTACTACTCCCCGTTTGGCCTAGTATTGCCAACTGATCCTCTACTCCCAGTGAGGCCTATATTGCCAACTCATCGTTACTTCCCGTGAGGGCCCAGTATTGCTAACTCATCCCTTCTCCCAGTGCGGCCTAGTGTTGACAATCATCCTCACTCCCAGTGAGGCCCACTATCACCAACTCATCCTTACACCCAGTGAGGCCTAGCATTGCTAATCATCCTAACTCCCAATGAGGTGTTCTATCACCAACTCATCCCTACTCCCTGTGAGGCCTAGCATCACCAACTCATCCTAAATCCCAGTGAGGCCTAGCATCGCCAATCATCCTCACTCCCAGTGAAGCCCCACTATCACCAACTCATCCCTACTACCAGTGAGGCCTACCATCGTCAATCAACTCACTCCCAGTGAAGCCTACCATCACCAACTCATCCTTACTACCATTGAGGCAGAGTATTGCCAACTCATCCTTATTCCAGGTGGCCTAGTATTGCCAAACTTCCACACCTCCTGAGGCCTACTATCACCAACTCATCCTACTCCCAGTGCAGCCTGGCAGTGCCAACTCATCCTTACTCTCATGAGGCTTTGCATCGTCAACTCATCCCTACACCCAGTGCGGTCTAGTACCACCCGACTCATCCTCACTCCCATGAGATATTAATCAGCCAAATCATCCTTTCCTCTCAGTGAGGCTAGCATCGACAAAGCATCCTCACTCCCAGTGAGGCCCTAAATTGGCCAACAGATCCTTACTCCCAGTGTACAAGATTTCCAATCATCCTCACTCCCAATGAGTGCTACTATCACCAACCTCATCCTTACTCACAGTGTTTTATTGAGTGTCGCCAATCATCATCAGCCCCAGTGAGGCCTACTATCACTAAGTCATCCTTACTTCCCAGTGAGGCCTAGCAATCGCCAATCATCCTCACTCCCAAATGCCTAGTATTGCCAACTCACCTCACACCCCGTTGAGGCCTGTATCACCAACTCGACCCACTCCCGCAATGAGGCCTTGCATTGTCACATGTCCTTACTCTCCCGTGCAGCCTGGCACAGCTCAACTCATCCCTACTCCCCGTGATGCCTAGTATTGCCAACTCATCCCTACTCCCAGTGTGGCCTAGCACCGCCAACACATCCTTACTCCCAGTGGAGACCAACTATCACCAACTCATTCTCACTCCATGAGGCCTACAACACCAACTCATCCCTACGCCCAGTGCAGTCTAGCACTGCCAACTCATCCTTACTCCCAGTGAGGATTAGTGTTATTCCACTCAACCTTACTTCTGGTGAGTCCCTAGTATTGCCAACTCATCCTTACTCTTCCCAGTGAGCCACTCGCATCGCTAATCATCCTCACGCCCAGTGAGGCCTACTCTCACCAACTCATCTTACTCCCCTTGAGTGCCTCGAATCGCCAATCTGCCTCATTCCAGTGAGACCTACTATCACCAACTCATTCCTTACTCCCAGTGAGCCTTGCATCGCCCCCATCCAATCATCCTCGCAGTCCCAGTGAGTTCAACTATCACCAACTCATCCCTACTCCCATGCAGTCCAGCACCACCAACACATCCTTACTCTCAGTGAGGCTTAGCATAGTCAATCATACCTCACTCCCAGAAGACATTAATCAGCCAATTCATCCTTTCCCCCAGTGAGGGGCCTAGCAATGTCAAAGCATCCTCACTCCGCGCTGTGGCCTAAATTGGCCAACTGATCCTTACTCCCAGTGTACAAGATTTGCCAATCATCCTCACACTCCCAATGAGGCCTAATAATGCCAACTCATCCTTACTCCCGGTGAGGCCTTGTATCACAACTCGACCCTACTCCCGCAATGAGGCCAAGCATCATCAACTCTTCCCTACTCCAGGTGCAGCAGCACATCAACTCATCCCTACTCCCCTAGGCCTAGTATTGCCAACTCATCCCTACACCAGTGTGGCCTAGCACCGCCAACCCATTCTTACTCCCATGAGACTATTAACACCAACTCATTCTCACTCCCAGTGAGGCCTACTATCACCAACCACATCCTACGCCCAGTGGCAGTCAAGCACTGCCAAACCATCCTTACTCCCAGTGAGGCCTATGTTTCCAACTCATCCTTACTTCCGGTGAGGCCTAGTATTGCCAACTCATCCTTACTCCCAGTGAGGCCTCGCATCGCTAATCATCCTAACTCCAGTGAGGCCTACTATCACCAACTCATCCTAACTCCTGTCAGACCTGGCATCGCCAAAGCATCCTCACTCCCAGTGAGGCCTACTATCACCACTCAATCATCCTTACTCCCAGTGAGGCCTCGTATCACCAATCTTCCTCATTCCCAGTGAGACCTACTATCACCAACTCAACCTTACTCCCGTGAGGCCTTGCATCGCCAATCATCCTCATTCCTAGTTAGGCCTAGTATTGCAACTCAACCCTTACTCCCGTGAGGCCTCGCATCGCCAATCATCCTCACTCCCAGTGAGGTCTACTATCAGCAACACATCCCTACTCCCAGTGCAGTCTAGCACCACCAAACACATCCTTACTCTCATGAGGCTTAGCATCGTCAATCATCCTCACTACCAGTGAGACATTAATCAGCAATCAACCTTTCCCCCAGTGAGGCCTAGCATTGTCAAAGCATCCTCACTCCCGCTGTGGCCTAAATTGGCCAACTGATCTTACTCCCACTGTACCGAGATTTGCCAATCAGCCTCAATCCCAGTGAGGCCTACTATGACCAACTCATCTTACTCCCATGAGGCCTATCATCGCCAATCATCCTCATTCCCTGTGAGGCCTACTATCAACAATTCATCCTTACTCCCAGTGAGGCCTAGCATCGCCAATCATCCTCACTCCCAGTGAAGCCTAGCAGCGCCAACTGAGCCTACTCCTGCAATGAGGCCTAGCATCGCCAATCATCCTTACTCCCTGTGAGGCCTACTATCACCAACTCATCCTTACTCCGGTGAGGCCCGCATCGCCAACTTGAGCCTACTCCACAATGAGGCCTGCATCGGCAACTCATCCCTACTCCCCGTGAGGCCTAGTATTGCCAACTCATCCCTTTTCCCATGAGGCCTAGTATTGCCAACTGATCCTTACTCCCATGAGGCCTATCATTGCCAATCCTCCTCACTACCAGTGAGATGATAATCAGCCAATTCATCCTTTCTCTCAGTGAGGCCTAGCATTGTCAAAGCATCCTCATTCCCGGTGAGGCCTAAATTTGCCAACCGATCCTTACTCCCAGTGTACCGAGGTTTGCCAATCATCCTCACTCCCAATGAGGCCTACTATCACCAAATCATCCTTACTCCCTGAGGCTTAGCGTCGCCAATCATCCTCACTCCCAGTGAGGCCTACTATCACCTTCTCATCCCCACTCCCAGTGAAGCCTACTATCACCATCTCATCCTTAATCCCAGTGAGGCCTACTATCACCAACTCATCCTTACTCCCGGTGTAGCCTAGCACTATCAACTCATCCCTACTCCCCGTGAGGCCTAGAATTGCCAACTGATCCTTACTCCCAGTGAGGCCTAGCATTGCCATCCTCCCTCACTCCCGGTGAGATGATAATCAGCCAATTCATCCTTTCTCTCAGTGAGGCCTAGCAATTGTCAAAAGCATCCTCACTTCCGTGAGGCCTAAATTGGCCAACCCGATCCTTACTCCCAGTGTACCGAGGTTGCCAATCATCCTCACTCTCCAATGAGGCCACTATCACCAAATCATCCTTACTCCCCAGTGAGGCTTAGCGTCGCCAATCATCCTCACTCCCAGTGAGTCCTAACTTGGCTAACTCATCCTCACACTCAGTGAGGCCTACTATCACCAACTCATCCTCATTCCCAGTGAGACCTACTATCACCAACTCATCCTCACTCCCAGTGAAGGCAAACTTGGCCAACTCATCCTTAGTCCCAGTGAGGCCCAGCAGCGTCAAGTCAGCCTCACTCCCAGGTGGTGCCTACCTTCTCTAAGGCCCCTCTTCGCCGCCGTGCGTCCTCCCTTTCCACGCGGTCGCGGCTCGCTCAGCCTCCAGCTTCTCGCTCTCCAGCTGGGTGACAGCCCGCTGCAGACTGCTCAGACGCTCCTGGACCAGACGTCTCTCAGTTTCCAGTGACATCGCCTGCTCGGATTCTCTCTCTCTCTCTCTCTCTCTGTCTCTCTCTCTCTGTTTCTGTCTCTCTATCTCTGTCTCTCTCTCTCTGTTTCTGTCTCTCCTCTCTCTCTTCTGTCTCTCTCTGTCTCTGTCTCTCTCTCTGTCTTTCTCTCTCCTCTGTGTGTCTCTGTCTCTCTCTCTCTGCACAATCACTACCGAGTCTGCCCGCCATTTATGATTCATTATCGATTCCCCCGTCTACCGTATCTTTCCTGCTTTTTTGAGTTAGCCGCTGTCTTGATTCAAGACAATCGGATTCTGAAAGGCAAATTATTGGCTGGAAGGGGGGGTGGGGAGTGCGGGGGGCTGGAGTGCGGTAGGCAGGGGGTGGGGTGGTGAGTCCGGGGTTGGGAGGTGGGTGGGTATGTGTAGAGGGCCCAGAACTAGGAGTTGGGGAGTCCCGTCAATGTGAGACTGTCAGTGATAAATCCAGCGGTGGGTGGATTCAGGAGAAACGTCTGCAGCTGGGGAGAGCGGGGAGAATGTGGAACTCGCTCCCACAGGGAGTGAGGGCTGAGTGGGGGGAAATCACATCGATTTGGGGAGGCGGCGATGACCCTAGTGATATTATCGATAGGCCCATCACCCAGAGACCCAGGGTCAACCTCATATGGTTTGCTGATTCCCATCTGGTTCACTGATCCCCATCTGGTTCACTGATCCCCATCTGGTTCGCTGATGCTCGCCTGGTTCACTGATTCCCATCTGTTCGCTGATCCCAATCTGGTTCAATGATCCCCATCTGGTTCACACTGATTCCCATCTGGTTCACTGAACACCATCTGGTTCGCTGATGCTCGCCTGGTTCACTGATTCCCATCTGGTTCGCTGATCCCAATCTGGTTCAATGATCCCCATCTGGTTCACTGATTCCCATCTGTTCACTGATTCCCATCTGGTTCACTGATCCCCATCTGGTTCATTGATTCCCCCATCTGGTTCCCTGATTCCCATCAGGTTCACTGATTCTCATCTGGTTCGCTGATGCCCATCTGGTTCACTAATCCCCATCTGGTTTGATGATTCCCTTCTGGTTCACTGATCCCCATCTGGTTCACTGAATCCCATCTGTTTCACTGATCCCCATCTGGTTCACTGATCCCCATCTGGTTCACTGATCCCCATCTGGTTCACTGATCCCCATCTGGTTCACTGATCCCCATCTGGTTCACTGATGCCCCATCTGGTTCACTGATTCCCATCTGGTTCACTGATCCCCCATCTGGTTTGCCAATGCCCCAACTGGTTCGCAGATCCCCATCTGGTTTCACTTGATGCCTCATCTGGTTCAGCTGATGCCCCATCTTTCACTGATCCTCATCTGGTTCACTTATCCCCATCTGGTTCACTGATTATCATCTGGTTCACTGATCCCCATCTAGTTCACTGATTCCCCATCTGGTTCACTGATCACCATCTGGTTCACTGATCCCCATCTAGTTCACTGATCCCCATCTGGTTCACTGAATCCCATCTGGTTCACTGATCACCATCTGGTTCACTGATCCCCATCTGGTTCACTGATCCCCATCTGGTTCACTGAACCCCAGCTGGGTCACCGATGCCCCCTCCAGGGACGGAAACCTGCCCTCCTCGCCCTGGTTCCGGCCTACACGTGACTCCACACCAGCGCCTCCCACACCCAACAAGAGGGTCATTTGTGAGCGGTGGGTGTGGGGTGGGGGGTGCATTGGTGGCCGGAGCTGAACGAAAACGGGAGAGGGGAGGAACAGGAAGGACATGGCCAGCAGCACAGACGCTGGCAGGTGGCCGAGGGGCCGAACGGTCTCTCCTCCTTCCCTGCTCGCTGTTGGAGGAAAGGGGGCCGAGGGCTGTGGGGGGGGGGGGGTGGGGATGCACCGGCGAATGGGAGCCGCGTGGTGGGATCTGTCCGTCACGTATTCTAATTCTTCTCTCTCTCTCCCTCAGTGCCCCAGCCAACCGACTTCTTCAACTTCCCCGCAGTGACCCTCCTCTCGAGTCCAGACGCGTGCCCATCCTCGCCCCCCGGTGACATTCCCAGCACGTTCGGGTGGTGGGGGGGTGCAGGGGGGGGGCGACTATTCGGCATTGGCAGGCAGCAGTTCAAGCGGAGACGCAAACCGAACGAGAAATGACCTCATCTCTCCCCCAAGTTGTGGGGAGCTGGATGTGAACGTTGGGGGGAGCCAGATCTCCCCCCCACTTTGTGCGGCCCCTTGTGTGTGTGTGTGTGTGTGTGTGTAGATATTGCCAAACCTGGATAAACCAGTTTCATTTGGTGCTTGCCTCGTGATGTGCCGGCGCACTGTCTGTGATGCGCCCCCCCCCTCGCAAAGATATCACAGCGCGAGATAAAGTTTAACGCAGGGGAGTGGGAAGTGATTGGTTTTGGTCAGAGGAATACAGAGGGGGCAATAGAAAATAAAGGGTACAATTCTAAAAGGGGGGTCATTCCTAGCACAAAGGGAGATGGTTGTGGTTGTCGATGGTCAGTCATCTCAGCTCCAGGACATCACTGCAGGAATCCCTCAGGGTTAGTGTCCTCGGTCCAACCATCTTCAGCTGCTTCCTCAATGACCTTCCTTCCATCGTAAGGTCAGGAGTGGGGGGTGTTCGCTGATGGTCGCACAATGTTCAGCTCCATTCCCGACTCCTCAGATACTGAAGCAGCCCCGGGTCCAAATGCAGCAAGACCTGGACAATATCCAGGCTCAGGGCTGACAAGTGGAGAGTAACATTCACACCACACAAGTACCAGGCAATGACCATCTCCAACAAGAGAGAATCCAACCATCGCCCCCTTGATGTTCAATGGCATCACCATCACTGAATCCCCACGACTATCAACATCCTGGAGGTTACCATTGACCAGAAACTGAACTGGGACCCAGACAGATAAATACTGTGGCTACAAGAGCAGGTCAGAGGCTGGGAATCCTGCGGAGAGTAACTCACCTCCTGATCCCCCCCCACCAAAAGCCTGTCCACCATCTACAAGGCACAAGTCAGGAGTGTGGATGGGACACTCCCCACTTACCTGGATGAGTTGCAGCTCCCACAACACTCGAGAAGCTCGACACCGTCCAGGACAAAGCAGCCCACTCCCCCCAGCTCGATCGGCACCCCATCCACAAACATTCACTCCCTCCACCCACCGACGCACAGGGGCAGCAGCGTGTGTACCATCTACAAGATGCACTGCAGCAACTCGCCAAGGCTCCTTCGACAGCGCCGCCCAAACCCACGACCCCCTCCCATCCAGAAGATGCACTCGGAGTCTGGAATGAGCTGCCCGAGGGTGTGGGGCAGGTTCAATCGAGGGGGAACTAGATTGTTATCGGAGAAGGAGGAATGTGTGTGGAGTGGGTGAGAAGGTCGGTCGGTGGGGGGGTGGGGTTTGTTGGGGGGGGTAAATGGCATGAGGAGAATGCCTCACCGGGTGGGGCCGCTGGTAGACACGGGAATGGGGCTGAGTGGCCTGTTGCTGAGCGGGAAGGATTGTGTGACCCTCTCGCCCCTCCCTGTTACAGAGTGCCGGGAGGAACGGTACCCGTGTACCCGCCTGTATTCGGTCCACCATCCACTGAAGCAGTGCGTCCACAGTCTGTGTTTCTACAGGTAAGGGAGGTGGTGCTCGGGGCAGGGGGTGGTGGGGTAGCGTGGTTAACGGGCGACGCCGGGAGTGGGAGAGGGGCCGGAGGGAGGGGGGAGCTCTCTGCTCTACCGAGGCAGCCTTGCCCCCTCCTACCCACCCCTCCCTCCCTGGCTAGGCTCCGTAAGAACGGATGTTTGTCAACCTGTCACCCCTGTTACCCTCCTCAGTCTGCGGAGGATGTACGTGGTCAACAAGGAGATCTGCATGCGGACGGTCTGCCAGGAGGAAGAGAAGATTAAAGGTAAGACTGCTCGCCCCATCTGTCACTTTACTCTGTATCTAACCCCGTGCTGTACCTGTCCTGGGAGTGTTTGATGGGGACGGTGTAGAGGGAACTTTACTCTGTATCTAACCCCGTGCTGTACCTGTCCTGGGAGTGTTTGATGGGGACAGTGTAGAGGGAGATTTACTCTGTATCTAACCCCGTGCTGTACCTGTCCTGGGAGTGTTTGATGGGGATGGTGTAGAGGGAGATTTACTCTGTATCTAACCCCGTGCTGTACCTGTCCTGGGAGTGTTTGATGGGGGAGGGTGTAGAGGGGGGGGGTATTTACTCCGTATCTAACCGTGTCTTACTCTTTCTCTCTGCCCCCACAGCGGACCTCTGTCGGACTCAGTTTGGATGGCCTCGGCGCTATCGCAGGAACAATGGGGTCCGACAGCGAATTCGTTGCAAGGATCTTGTTCCTTGAGCGCTGACGACGCCTGGGGGGGGTGGACAGGCTGCGATGTGGGGGAGGGAGGTGGAGGCTGGGGTAGTGGGTGTGGCGCGGCTGGGTGGGTGTGTGGGATGGGGGTGGGGGGAGGGCTGGGGAGTGGTGCGGGGGTGGATGTGACAGTGTTGGTCCGGGAGCTGCAGTAACGGGGCCGATTTGTTGTTGGAGGGGGGGAATCTCTGTACCTCCCGACTCTTTCCTCCACTCCCCAACCCCCACTGACATCACTGACTCCCCCCCCCACCCCCCGTCTCCCCATCTCCCACTCCCGGCGCCACTCCCCCTTCCCCTCCCCCCCATCCACCTCTCCCTGCTCCGGGGACGAGGCCAAGACATGGTGCTACCCCTTCCCCCCCACCTACCCCCTACCCCCGCCCGCCTCACTCTGTTTAGGCTCCCCCCACCCCCCACCCCCCCACACAAGGTTGGAAAGACCCAGAGACCCACGTCCGGTCAAGGCTGTGGGTGGGGTTGGCAGACGAGGCAGGGACTTCCCCCTTTTCCCCCCTCCCCCCCTCCACCCAACCCAACCTCCCCTAACCCAACACCCCCACTACACCCCCCCCCCAACAAACCCCCGCCCGCTCCGATAGGTCCCCGACCGACAGGTCTGACCAGAATTGGACCCCCAACTTGACCTCAATATTGGCATCTATCTCCTTGCCCGTAGAATTGGGTCTTTAAAATTGGTGTCTGTCTCCCTGCCTGTAGAAGTGGGGCCTCAACATTGGCGTCTATCTCCCTGCCCGTAGAATTTGGCCTTAACATTGGCGTCTATCTCCTTGCCCATAGAATTGGACCTGAACGTTGGCATCTATCTCCCTGCCCATTGAATTGGGGCCTTAAAATTGACGTCTATCTCCCTGCTCGTAGAATTGGGGCTCAACATTGGCGTCTATCTCCCTGCCTGTAGAATTGGGCCTTAACATTGGCGTCTATCTCTCTGCCCATAGAATTGGGGCCTCGACATTGGCACCTATCTCCCTGCCCATTGAATTGGGCCTTAAAATTGGTGTCTGTTTCCCTGCTTTTAGAATTGGGGCTTCAACATTGGCATCTATCTCCCTTCCCGTAGAAATAGGGCATCAACATTGGCATCTATCTCCCTGCCTGTAGAATTGGGTCTCAACATTGGCGTCTATCTCCCTGCCTGTAGAATTGGGTCTCAACATTGGCGTCTATCTCCCTGCCTGTAGAATTGGGTCTCAACATTGGCGTCTATCTCCCTGCCTGTAGAATTGGGTCTCAACATTGGCGTCTATCTCCCTGCCTGTAGAATTGGGTCTCAACATTGGCGTCTATCTCCTGCCTGTAGAATTGGGTCTCAACATTGGCGTCTATCTCCCTGCCTGTAGAATTGGGTCTCAACATTGGCGTCTATCTCCCTGCCTGTAGAATTGGGCCTCAACATTGGCGTCTGAGTCTTTGTTTGGCGAACCACTGTGGACTGATCGATGGGGTTGAACACGGTTTAGTCAGCTTGGCCGTCTTAACCCGACCCCTGACCCCACTGGACACTGTAAAGCGGGGGGGGGGGGGGGGGGGGAGGGGAGGGGGGGCGTTTTTGGGGGGAGATTTTGTTAATTGTGGGACCTGGCAGACCCGCTCATTGGCACCGCCCGGGTCCAGTCAGGGGACACGTGGTGGGGGTGAAGGGGGAGGTGACGGCATTTTGGAGCCGCCCATCACGTGCGGGGGTGGGGGGTTTGGGCCTGTGGGGGAGGGGCCGGGGAAGCGAATCGGAGACGCGTGACAGGAAGTGGGCGTGACAAGGGTTACACAGGACAGGAAGCGGGCGTGACAGGAAGTGCATGTGACAGGAACTGGGCATGACCGTAAGTGCATGTGACAGGAAGTGGGCGTGAGAGGAAGTGCTTGTGACAGGAAGTGGGCGCGACAGGAAGTGCATGTGACAGGAACTGGGAATGACAGGAAGTGCATGTGACAGGAACTGGGCGCGACAGGAAGTGCAAGTGACAGGAACTGGGCATGACAGGAAGTGGGTGCGACAGGAAGTGCAAGTGACAGGAACTAGGCATGACAGGAAGTGCACGTGACAGGATCTGGGCGTGACAGGAAGTGCATGTGACAGGAAGTGGGCGTGACAGGGCGTATGCGCGACAGGAAGTGGGTGTGACATGTGTGCACGCTGCCGGAAGTGGGCGTGACAGGAAGTGCATGTGACAGGAAGTGGGCGCGACAGGAAGTGCATGTGACAGGAAGTGGGCGCGACAGGGTGTACATGTGACAGGACGTGGGCGTGACAGGGCGTACACGAGACAGGAAGTGGGTGCCACGGGTCCCGCAGACCACTCCCATGCCCCCCCACACACGTACCCCCCAACGCCAAATCCACAGGAACAGTCCCACATCCCCCACCCCCCAAAACCCACGCATCCCCCACTGCTTGGACCCCCCTCCCCTCAAAAACAACCCATCGAGGCCCCAGCAGCAGAGGAAGAGGCAACGGATTCGATTCCCCCCCCCACCCCACATTCCCTTCCCGCTCGGGAGAGGCGGGAGGGAGAGAGGGAGAGAGAGAGAGGGAGAGACGACCCTCGAGGGACGGGGAGGGGGTTCCACCGCCCCCCACCACCCCCCTCCCTCCCGTTGTACCAACACCCTCCCTCCGTCCCTCCCTCCCTCCCCCACCCCCGACCCCCGCCCATCCCCCCGTTCTCCCTCGCTCACGCTCGCTGGTGTTGACATTTAACCCGCGCTGTTAATCCCCTCGCATAGCCGCGGCACTGTGTCCCCCCCTCACCACCCCCACCCAACACCCCCTCCCCCCCAACCTCCCTCTACCCCCGTCCGCCCCTCCCCCCAACCCAACACCCCCTCCCCCCAACCCACACCCCCTCCCCCCAACCTCCCTCGCACCCCCTCCGCCCCTTCCCCCCAACCCAACACCCCCTCCCCCCAACCCAACTACCCCTCCCCCCCAACCTCCCTCTCCCCCCTCCCGCCCCTCCCCCAACCCAACAACCCCTCCCCCCAACCCAACAACCCCTCCCCCCCCCCCAACCTCCCGCTCCCGCCCCTCCCCCCAACCCAACACCCCCTCCCCCCCAACCTCCCTCTCCCCCTCCTGCCCCCTCCCCCCAACCCAACACCCCCTCACCCCCCACCTCCCTCTCCCCCTCCGCCCCTCCCCCCAACCCACACCCCCTCCCCTCCGGCGTGTCAATCCATCTCCCCCCTCCGGCCCCCCCCCAACCAACACACCCCACCCCCCCCAACACCCCCCCCCCCCAACCTCCCTCTCCCCCCTCCCGCCCCCTCCCACCCAACCCACACCCCCTCCCCCCCAACCTCCCCTCCCCCCTCCCGCCCCTCCCCCAATCCCAACACCCCTCACCCCCCCTCCCTCTCCCCTCCTCACCCCCACCTCACCTCTCTCCCCTCCCCCCACCTCCCTCTCACCCCCTCCTCACCACCTCCCTCTCCGCCTCCCCCCACCTCCCCTCTCCCCTCCCGCCCCACCTCCCTCTCCCCCCTCCTGCCCCTCCCCACCTCCCTCTCCCCCTCCTCCCTCTCCCGCCCACCGGCCCCTCCCCCCCTCCGCCTCTCCCCACTCCTGCCCCTCCCCCTCCTGCCCCCTCCCCCGCCTCCCACTCCCCTCACCCCATCCCCCCCCCCCCACCTCCCTCTCCCCCTCCCCCCCTCCTTGCCCCTCCCCCAGCCCTCCCTCTCCCCCTCCCCCCCACCTCCCCCTCCCCCCTCCCCCCCCCCTCATCTGCGGGGACCACGTTTTACTGAACAATAAAAAAATAAACACACGACGTTCTGGCTTGAGACTCTCTCCTCCCCTTTTCTTTCTCTCTTTCTCTCTCTCCCGCCCTCCGGCGGGGGCCGACGGGTGAGGTGTGTGCGGAGGGGGGGAGGGGGTGTTGGGGGGGAGGGGGAGGGGGTGTGTTCGTGGGGGGGTGGGGGGAGTCAGACGCTGACCCTTTCCACCTCCTCCTCATCCTCTTCCCCACCCCCCCCGGCGATCCGGAACGTCCCGGCCGGGAACCAGCCCTCGCTTCCGAGTCCGGGAACCGCATCTCCCCCCCCAACCCCCCACCAACTCCACCACCAAACTTGCCGGAGTTTCTGCAGCCAAAGACCTTCGAAGCAAAAAAAAAAAGAAATTAGCCGGAACTTTCTCCCTTCGGTCAATACATTTTAATCGGGTGACGCGTGCGTGAAAAAATATCGAGTGTTTATATATATATATAATTGTAAAAAAAAACACAAGGTTAGTGACATTGGAGGGCTTTCCTTACAACATGAGAGCACAAAGAGCGGAAGTGAGACCCGATTTGGGGTGAGGGGAGGGCGGGTGCGAGGGGGACTCGCCGGCTCTCCCCGAGATTGGAGGGCGACTCGCTCCCCGCTTCCCGGGAATGGAATACTACCCCCTTTCACTCCCCCCCCCACACCCCACCCCACCTCGTTCCGCCTCACCAATGGCACTCTTCAATTGGGGAGGGGTGGTGGGGTAGCGTGGGCAATGGGAGACCAGGATCCCACCCTCAACCCCCCTTCCCCTGACGGAGGGATGGAGCCAGTGTCGCCGGCCGCCTTCAGCTGCACCCCCTGTATCCACCCCACCCACCCCACCACCAGCACCCCCCCCAGGCCTTGCACAGGCCGGAGATCGGTTAATGTGCAGGACTCTCGAACCGAGAACATCTTTGTACATAATCGCAAAAAAAATAGACTTTACCGCGGATAAACACCTTCATAACGGAGAGAGAGTGAGAGAGACGGAGGGAGAGAGAGAGAGGGAGAGAGACAGAGGGAGAGAGACACAGAGAGATGGAGGGAGAGAGACAGAGAGAGAGAGAGACAGAGAGAGAGAGACAGAGAGAGAGAGAGACAGAGAGAGAGAGAGACAGAGAGAGAGAGACAGAGAGAGAGAGCGACAGAGAGAGAGAGTCAGAGACACAGAGAGAGAGAGACAGAGAGAGACAGAGAGAGAGAGACAGAGAGAGAGACAGAGAGAGAGAGGCAGAGAGAGAGGCAGAGAGAGAGGCAGAGAGAGAGGCAGAGAGAGAGACAGAGAGAGAGACAGAGAGAGAGACAGAGAGAGAGACAGAGAGAGAGAGAGGTGGAGAGAGGGAGACGGGCAGAGGGAGAGAGAGAGAGAGAGACGGAGGGAGGGAGAGAGAGAGACAGACAGAGGGAGAGAGAGACAGACAGACGGAGGGAGAGAGAGAGACGGAGAGAGAGAGATGGAGGGAGAGTGACACAGGAAGAGACAGGTATATAGAGAGTGGGAGACGGAGAGGGCGAGAGGGGGAAAGAGGGAGAGAGAGATATAGACAGAGAGAGAGGTAGAGAGAGACAGAGAGAGGGAGAGACAGAGAGAGAGAGACAGAGAGAGAGACAGAGAGAGAGATAGACAGAGAGAGAGAGATAGAGAGAGACAGAGAAAGAGAGACAGAGAGAGAGACAGAGAGACAGAGACAGAGAGAGACAGAGAGAGAGAGACAGAGAGAGAGAGACAGAGGGAGAGAGACGGAGGGAGAGAGACGGAGGGAGAGAGACGGAGGGAGAGAGACGGAGGGAGAGAGACGGAGGGAGAGAGACAGAGGGAGACAGAGAGACAGTGACAGAGAGACAGAGACAGAGAGACAGAGACAGAGAGAGACGGAGAGAGAGAGAGACACAGACAGAGAGAGAGACACAGAGAGACACAGAGAGACACAGGCAGAGACACAGACAGAGAGAGAGACACAGACGGAGAGAGAGACACAGACAGAGAGAGACACAGACAGAGAGAGAGACACAGACACAGACGGAGAGAGAGACACAGATGGAGCGAGAGACACAGATGGAGAGAGAGACACAGACACAGACGGAGAGAGAGACACAGACACAGACGGAGAGAGAGACACAGACAGAGAGAGAGACACAGACAGAGAGAGAGACACAGACACAGACGGAGAGACAGACACAGATGGAGAGAGAGACACAGACACAGACGGAGAGAGAGACACAGACACAGACGGAGAGAGACACAGACAGAGAGAGAGACACAGACACAGACGGAGAGAGAGACACAGACACAGACGGAGAGAGAGAGACACAGACACAGAGAGAGATACAGACTGGGAGAGAGACACAGACACAGAGAGAGACACAGACACAGAGAGAGACACAGACACAGAGTGAGACACAGACGGAGAGAGAGACACAGACACAGACGGAGAGAGAGACACAGACGGAGAGAGAGACACAGACGGAGGGAGAGACACAGACACAGAGAGAGACACAGACTGGGAGAGAGACACAGACACAGACGGAGAGAGAGACACAGACACAGACGGAGAGAGAGACACAGACGGAGAGAGAGACACAGACAGACGTGTAGAGGCTTCAATCCTTCATCGGTGAACAGACGAATCCTATTCGCCCTCCGCCAGCTCCAGTAAACCCGACTTCAGGGTCCAGCCCTCCCCCGCCACCCAAACCCCCGGGAAAAGGCGGCCGGAGTGTCCAGACCCTCCCCGAGCCGGTGGGAGGTGGGAGGTGGGGGGTCAGAGTTCAGCTCCCGGCGGGGGACGGTGTGGGCTGAGAGACGGACTGCGGACGGGCGAGGGAGCAGAGGGACAGGCCGGGGAGGAGCGCAGGCTGCGGGTGAGCGAGCGGTCCAGACGCCGGGTCTCCGAGGCCAGGACGGACAGCTCGGGGTCACGGGACACGGCGTTGAGGGAGTCGGTCAGGTTCCGGCGCAGGCCGGAGAGCTGGTGGTTAGTCCGGGACGACAGGCGGATGTACTGCTGCTTGTGCTGGAGCTCGACGCTGAGCTGGGTCTTCAGGAGAGAGACCTGGGCCAGAGAGAGAGAGAGAGAGAGAGAGAGACAGTGAAGGCAACAGACAGTGCGGCACTCCCTCAGCACTGACCCTCCGACAGTGCGGCTCTCCCTCAGTACTGACCCTCCGACAGTGCGGCGCTCCCTCAGTACTGACCCTCCGACAGTGCGGCACTCCCTCAGCACTGACCCTCCGACAGTGCGGCACTCCCTCAGCACTGACCCTCCGACAGTGCGGCTCTCCCTCAGCACTGACCCTCCGACAGTGCGGCTCTCCCTCAGCACTGACCCTCCGACAGTGCGGCTCTCCCTCAGCACTGACCCTCCGACAGTGCGGCTCTCCCTCAGCACTGACCCTCCGACAGTGCGGCTCTGCCTCAGTACTGACCCTCCGACAGTGCGGCTCTCCCTCAGCACTGACCCTCCGACAGTGCGGCTCTCCCTCAGCACTGACCCTCCGACAGTGCGGCTCTCCCTCAGTACTGACCCTCCGACAGTGCGGCTCTCCCTCAGTACTGACCCTCTGACAGCGCGACTCTCCCTCAGTACTGACCCTCCGACAGTGCGGCTCTCCCTCAGTACTGACCCTCCGACAGTGCGGCTCTCCCTCAGCACTGACCCTCCGACAGTGCGGCTCTCCCTCAGCACTGACCCTCCGACAGTGCGGCTCTCCCTCAGCACTGACCCTCCGACAGTGCGGCTCTCCCTCAGCACTGACCCTCCGACAGTGCGGCTCTCCCTCAGCACTGACCCTCCGACAGTGCAGCTCTCCCTCAGCGCTGACCCTCCGACAGTGCGGCTCTCCCTCAGTACTGACCCACCGACAGTGCGGCTCTCCCTCAGCACTGATCCTCCGACAGTGCGGCACTCCCTCAGTACTGACCCTCAGACAGTGCGGCTCTCCCTCAGCACTGACCCTCCGACATTGCAGCTCTCCCTCAGCACTGACACTCCCACAGTGCGGCTCTCCCTCAGCACTGACCCTCCGACAGTGCGGCTCTCCCTCAGCACTGACCCTCCGACAGTGCTGCTCTCCCTCAGTACTGACTCTCCGACAGTGCTGCTCTCCCTCAGTACTGACCCTCTGACAGTGCGGCTCTCCCTCAGTACTGACCCACCGACAGTGCGGCTCTACCTCAGCACTGACCCTCCGACAGTGCGGCACTCCCTCACCACTGACACTCTGACAGTGCGGCTCTCCCTCAGTACTGACTCTCCGACAGCGCTGCTCTCCCTCAGTACTGACCCTCCGACAGTGCCGCTCTCCCTCAGTACTGACCCACCGACAGTGCGGCTCTACCTCAGCGCTGACCCTCCGACAGTGCGGCACTCCCTCAGTACTGACCCTTGCTCGTGCTGACTCACCTGCTCCTCCAGCCCCTTCACTCTTTGTCGGTGGGCTCTCTCTCTCGACTCCAGTGTCATCTCAAGCTGTCTGTTGGAAAGGCGTAAGTGGTCGACTTCCCCCTTCAGTTCAGTTTGTCCTCTGGATGTGACTTTAGCAATCTCGCGATTGTGGCAGCTCTTTATCTCAGCCAGTTGAGTCTGGAGAGAGGTGGCAGAGAGATACACTGGACAAAAGGTTCTTTAAATCAACATGGACCCTCGGTTAGACCACACTCGGAGCACCGTGCACAGTTCCGGTCTCTGTATCCCCCCCTCCGTTAGACCGCACTCAGAGCACCGTGCACAGTTCCTGTCTCCGTATCCCCCCTCGGTTAGACCACACTCGGAGAACCGTGCACAGTTCCGGTCTCCGTATCCCCCCCTCGGTTAGACCACACTGGGAGCACCGTGCACAGTTCCGGTCTCCGTATCCCCCCCTCGGTTAGACCACACTCGGAGCACCGTGCACAGTTCCGGTCTCCGTATCCCCCCCTCGGTTAGACCACACTCGGGAGCACCGTGCACAGTTCCGGTCTCCGTATCCCCCCCTCGGTTAGACCACACTCGGAGCACCGTGCACAGTTCCGGTCTCCGTATCCCCCCCTCGGTTAGACCACACTCGGAGCACCGTGCACAGTTCCGGTCTCCGTATCCCCCCCTCGGTTAGACCACACTCGGAGCACCGTGCACAGTTCCGGTCTCCGTATCCCCCCCCTCGGTTAGACCACACTGGGAGCACCGTGCACAGTTCCGGTCTCCGTATCCCCCCCTCGGTTAGACCACACTCGGAGCACCGTGCACAGTTCCGGTTTGGGAGGGTTTGAACTATTGGGACAGACTGAACAGGCTGGGACTCTTTCCTCTCAGTAAGAAAAGGCTGAAGGGTGACCAGATCAAGCTCTGCTCGATGATGAAAGGGGACTTGATAACATCGACGAAGAGATGTTCCCACTCGCCGGAGAGACCAGAACTCGGGTCAATATACGATCGTCAGAAATGTATCCGATGGGGAATTCAGGAGAAACTGCTTCATCCCGAGAGTGGGGAGAATGTGGAACTCGTTCCCACAGGGAGTGGAGGCTGAGGGAGAATCGTGTTGATGTATTTACCAACATCCTGGGGGTTACCATTGACCAGAAACTGAACTGGGACCCAGACAGATAAATACTGTGGCTACAAGAGCAGGTCAGAGGCTGGGAATCCTGCGGAGAGTAACTCACCTCCTGACTCCCCCCCCAACGCCTGTCCACCATCTACAAGGCACAAGTCAGGAGTGTGGATGGGACACTCCCCACTTACCTGGATGAGTTGCAGCTCCCACAACCCTCGAGAAGCTCGACACCGTCCAGGACAAAGCAGCACCCCCTCCCCACAGTTCGATCGGCACCCCATCCACAAACATTCACTCCCTCCACCACCGACGCACAGTGGCAGCAGCGTGTGTACCATCTACAAGATGCACTGCAGCAACTCGCCAAGGCTCCTTCGACAGCGCCGCCCAAACCCACGACCCGCTCCCATCTAGAAGGACGAGGGCAGCAGACACACGGGGAAGACCCACCACCTGGAAGTTCCCCTCCAAGCCACTCACCATCCCGACTTGGGAATATATCGGCCGTTCCTTCACTGTCGCTGGGTCAAAATCCTGGAACTCCCTCCCTAACAGCGCCGTGGGTGTACCTACACCACACGGGACAAAATCCTGGAACTCCCTCCCTAACAGCGCCGTGGGTGTACCTACACCACACGGGACAAAATCCTGGAACTCCCTCCCTAACAGCGCCGTGGGTGTACCTACACCACACGGACAAAATCCTGGAACTCCCTCCCTAACAGCGCCGTGGGTGTACCTACACCACACCGGGACTGCAGCGGCTCAAGAAGGCGGCTCTACCCCCACCCCCTTCTCAAGGGGGCACTTAGGGACGGGCAATAAATGCTGGGCCCGGCGAGTGACCCCCACATCCCGGGAGTGAATTTGAAAATGAAATTGAGTTGGAGGCTCGATGTCCTGTCCAACCCTCTTCTCACCTGCAGCTCCTGGAGTTTGTGCTTGGTGGAACCCAGCTCCTTCTCGGTGGCTGACACAGTCTCATTGAGACGCTGCTGCTCGATGGAGAGGTGGCGCGTCTCTCCCTCCATCCGCAGCTTCTCGCTCTCGGCCTGCCAAGGGACACAGGGGGCGGGGTGGGGAGGAGGGTGGGTGGATAAACAGTTAACTGGGGCTCTCTGGGGTGCCGTCTCGCCCTCCGCAGTCATGCCTGACCCCCCTATCCCCTCCCCGCAAACCTCACTCCTACCCCCCACCTCCCCGCGTCCCTCATTCCCTCTGTCCCTCTCTCCCTTCTCCTCATTCAGGCTTCTACTCTCGCAATGAGGCCTAGTAGTGCCAACTCATCCCTACTCCCAGTGAGGCCTAGCACTGCCAACTCATCCCTACTCCCAGTGAGGCCTTGCATCGTCAACTCATCCCTACTCCCAGTGAGGCCTTGCATCATCAACTCATCCGCAGTCCCAGTTAGGCCTAGTATTGCCAACTTGTCCTTACTCCCGGTGCATCCTAGCACTGCCAACTCATCCCTACTCCCAGTGAGGCCTAGTATTGCCAACTCATCCTTACTCCCAGTTAGGCCTAGCATCGTCAACTTATCCCTACTCCCAGTGTGGCCTAGCACCAGCAACTCATCCTTACTCTCAGTGAGGCCTTGCATCGTCGACTCATCCCCAGTCTCAGTGCCTAGTATTGCTCACTCATCCTTGGCGCCAATGAGGCCTAGTATTGTCAATTTTTCCTTACTCCCAGTGAGGCCGACTATCAACATCTCATCCTTACTCCCAGTGAGACATTCCATCAACATCTCATCCTTACTCTCAGTGAGGCTTAGCATAGACAATCATCCTCACTCCCAGTGAGACATTAATCAGCCAATTCATCCTTTCTCTCAGTGAGGGCTAGCATCGTCAAAGCATCCTCACTCCCAGTGAGGCCTAAATTGGCCAACAGATCCTTACTCCCAGTGTACAGAGATTTGCCAATCATCCTCACTCCCAATGAGGGCTACTATCACCAACTCATCCTTACTCACAGTGTTATCGAGTGTCGCCAATCATCTTCAGTCCCAGTGAGGCCTACTATCACTAAGTCATCCTTACTCCCAGTGAGGCCTAGCATCGCCAATCATCCTCACTCCCAATGAGGCCTAGTATTGCCAACTCATCCTCACTCCCGTTGAGGCCTTGTATCACCAACTCGACCCTACTCCCGCAATGAGGCCTTGCATTGTCAACTTGTCCCTACTCCCGGTGCAGCCTGGCACATCAACTCATCCCTACTCCCCGTGATGCCTAGTATTGCCAACTCATCCCTACTCGCAGTGTGGCCTAGAACCGCCAACTCATCATTACTCCCAGTGAGGCCTAGTGTTTCCAACTCATCCTTACTTCTGGTGAGGCCTAGTATTGCCAACTCATCCTTACTGCCAGTGAGGCCTCGCATCGCTAATCATCCTAACTCCCAGTGAGGCCTACTATCACCAACTCATCCTAACTCCCAGTCGGACCTGGCATCGTCAAAGCATCCTCACTCCATTGATGACTACTATCACCAACTCATCCTTACTCCCAGTGAGGCCTCGTATCGCCAATCTTCCTCATTCCCAGTGAGACCTACTATCACCAACTCATCCTTACTCCCAGTGAGGCCTTGCATCGCCAATCATCCTCACTCCCAGTGAGGTCTACTATCACCAACTCATCCCTACTCCCAGTGCAGTCTAGCACCACCAACACATCCTTACTCTCAGTGAGGCTTAGCATAGTCAATCATCCTCACTCCCAGTGAGACATTAATCAGCCAATTCATCCTTTCCCCCAGTGAGGCCTAGCATTGTCAAAGCATCCTCACTCCCGCTGTGGCCTAAATTGGCCAACTGATCCTTACTCCCAGTGTACAGAGATTTGCCAATCAGCCTCAATCCCAATGAGGCCTACTATGACCAACTCATCCTTACTCCCAGTGAGGCCTAGCATCGCCAATCATCCTCACTCCCAATGAGGCCTAGTATTGCCAACTCATCTTTACTCCCGGTGAGGCCTTGTATCACCAACTCGACCCTACTCCCGCAATGAGGCCTTGCATGATCAACTCGTCCCTACTCCTGGTGCAGCCTGGCACATCAACTCATCCCTACTCCCCGTGAGGCCTAGTATTGCCAACTCATCCCTACTCCCAGTGTGGCCTAGCACCGCCAACTCATTCTTACTCCCAGTGAGACCTACTATCACCAACTCATTCTCACTCCCAGTGAGGCCTACTATCACCAACTCATCCCTACGCCCAGTGCAGTCTAGCACTGCCAACTCATCCTTACTCCCAGTGAGGCCTAGTGTTTCCAACTCATCCTTACTTCCGGTGAGGCCTAGTATTGCCAACTCATCCTTACTCCCAGTGAGGCCTCGCATCGCTAATCATCCTAACTCCCAGTGAAGCCTACTATCACCAACTCATCCTAACTCCCTGTCGGACCTGGCATCGCCAAAGCATCCTCATTCCCAGTGAGACCTACTATCACCAACTCATCCTTACTCCCAGTGAGGCCTTGCATCGCCAATCATCCTCATTCCCACTGAGGCCTAGTATTGCCAACTCAGCCTTACTCCCGGTGAGGCCTCGCATCGCCAATCATCCTCACTCCCAGTGAGGTCTACTATCAGCAACTCATCCCTACTCCCAGTGCAGTCTAGCACCACCAACACATCCTTACTCTCAGTGAGGCTTAGCATAGTCAATCATCCTCACTACCAGTGAGACATTAATCAGCCAATTCAACCTTTCCCCCAGTGAGGCCTAGCATTGTCAAAGCATCCTCACTCCCGCTGTGGCCTAAATAGGCCAACTGATCCTTACTCCCACTGTACTGAGATTTGCCAATCAGCCTCAATCCCAGTGAGGCCTACTATGACCAACTCATACTTACTCCCAGTGAGGCCTAGCATCGCCAATCATCCTCAATCCCAGTGTGGCCTACTATCACCAACTCATCCTTACTCCCAGTGAGGCCTAGCATCGCCAATCATCCTTACTCCCAGTGAGGCCTACTATCACCAACTCATCCTTACTCCCGGTGAGGCCTCGCATCGCCAACTTGAGCCTACTCTCGCAATGAGGCCTTGCATCGTCAACTCATCCCTACTCCCCGTGAGGCCTAGTATTGCCAACTCATCCCTACTCCCAGTGAGGCCTAGTATTGCCAACTGATCCT
Source organism: Carcharodon carcharias (assembly GCF_017639515.1). Lineage (NCBI taxonomy): Eukaryota > Metazoa > Chordata > Chondrichthyes > Lamniformes > Lamnidae > Carcharodon > Carcharodon carcharias. The sequence continues at coordinate 23,562 of NW_024471175.1, forward strand.
TACTCCCAGTGAGGCCTAGCATTGCCAATCCTCCTCACTCCCGGTGAGACGATAATCAGCCAATTCATCCTTTCTCTCAGTGAGGCCTAGCATTGTCAAAGCATCCTCACTTCCAGTGAGGCCTAAATTGGCCAACCGATCCTTAATCCCAGTGTACCGAGGTTTGCCAATCATTCTCACTCCCAATGAGGCCTACTATCACCAAATCATCCTTACTCCCAGTGAGGCTTAGCGTCGCCAATCATCCTCACTCCCAGTGAGGCCCACTATCACCTTCTCATCCCCACTCCCAGTGAAGCCTACTATCACCATCTCATCCTCACTCCCAGTAAAGCCTACTATCACCAACTCATCCTCACTCCCAGTGAGGCCTCGCATCGCCAATCATCCTTAATCCCAGTGAGGCCTACTATCACCAAATCATCCTTACTCCCGGTGAGGCCTCGCATCGCCAACTCGATCCTACTCCCGCAATGAAGCCTGGCACCGTCAACTCATCCCTACTCCCCGTTTGGCCTAGTATTGCCAACTGATCCCTACGCCCAGTGAGGCCTAGTATTGCCAACTCATCGTTACTTCCGGTGAGGCCCAGTATTGCTAACTCATCCCTTCTCCCAGTGCGGCCTAGTGTTGACAATCATCCTCACTCCCAGTGAGGCCCACTATCACCAACTCATCCTTACACCCAGTGAGGCCTAGCATTGCTAATCATCCTAACTCCCAATGAGGTGTTCTATCACCAACTCATCCCTACTCCCAGTGAGGCCTAGCATCACCAACTCATCCTTACTCCCAGTGAGGCCTAGCATTGTCAATCATCCTCACTCCCAGTGAAGCCCACTATCACCAACTCATCCCTACTACCAGTGAGGCCTACCATCGTCAATCATCCTCACTCCCAGTGAAGCCTACCATCACCAACTCATCCTTACTACCAGTGAGGCAGAGTATTGCCAACTCATCCTTATTCCAGGTGGGGCCTAGTATTGCCAAACTTCCTCACTCCCAGTGAGGCCTACTATCACCAACTCATCCCTACTCCCAGTGCAGCCTGGCAGTGCCAACTCATCCTTACTCTCAGTGAGGCTTTGCATCGTCAACTCATCCCTACTCCCAGTGCGGTCTAGTACCACCGACTCATCCTCACTCCCAGTGAGATATTAATCAGCCAATTCATCCTTTCTCTCAGTGAGGGCTAGCATCGTCAAAGCATCCTCACTCCCAGTGAGGCCTAAATTGGCCAACAGATCCTTACTCCCAGTGTACAGAGATTTGCCAATCATCCTCACTCCCAATGAGGGCTACTATCACCAACTCATCCTTACTCACAGTGTTATTGAGTGTCGCCAATCATCTTCAGCCCCAGTGAGGCCTACTATCACTAAGTCATCCTTACTCCCAGTGAGGCCTAGCATCGCCAATCATCCTCACTCCCAATGATGCCTAGTATTGCCAACTCATCCTCACTCCCGTTGAGGCCTTGTATCACCAACTCGACCCTACTCCCGCAATGAGGCCTTGCATTGTCAACTTGTCCTTACTCCCGGTGCAGCCTGGCACATCAACTCATCCCTACTCCCCGTGATGCCTAGTATTGCCAACTCATCCCTACTCCCAGTGTGGCCTAGCACCGCCAACTCATCCTTACTCCCAGTGAGACCTACTATCACCAACTCATTCTCACTCCCATGAGGCCTACTATCACCAACTCATCCCTACGCCCAGTGCAGTCTAGCACTGCCAACTCATCCTTACTCCCAGTGAGGATTAGTGTTTCCAACTCATCCTTACTTCTGGTGAGGCCTAGTATTGCCAACTCATCCTTACTCCCAGTGAGGCCTCGCATCGCTAATCATCCTCACGCCCAGTGAGGCCTACTCTCACCAACTCATCCTTACTCCCATTGAGGCCTCGTATCGCCAATCTGCCTCATTCCCAGTGAGACCTACTATCACCAACTCATCCTTACTCCCAGTGAGGCCTTGCATCGCCAATCATCCTCACTCCCAGTGAGGTCTACTATCACCAACTCATCCCTACTCCCAGTGCAGTCTAGCACCACCAACACATCCTTACTCTCAGTGAGGCTTAGCATAGTCAATCATCCTCACTCCCAGAGAGACATTAATCAGCCAATTCATCCTTTCCCCCAGTGAGGCCTAGCATTGTCAAAGCATCCTCACTCCCGCTGTGGCCTAAATTGGCCAACTGATCCTTACTCCCAGTGTACAGAGATTTGCCAATCATCCTCACTCCCAATGAGGCCTAATATTGCCAACCCATCCTTACTTCCGGTGTAGCCTTGTATCACCAACTCGACCCTACTCCCGCAATGAGGCCTTGCATCATCAACTCGTCCCTACTCCTGGTGCAGCCTGGCACATCAACTCATCCCTACTCCCCGTGAGGCCTAGTATTGCCAACTCATCCCTACTCCCAGTGTGGCCTAGCACCGCCAACTCATTCTTACTCCCAGTGAGACCTATTATCACCAACTCATTCTCACTCCCAGTGAGGCCTACTATCACCAACACATCCTACGCCCAGTGCAGTCTAGCACTGCCAACTCATCCTTACTCCCAGTGAGGCCTAGTGTTTCCAACTCATCCTTACTTCCGGTGAGGCCTAGTATTGCCAACTCATCCTTACTCCCAGTGAGGCCTCGCATCGCTAATCATCCTAACTCCCAGTGAGGCCTACTATCACCAACTCATCCTAACTCCCTGTCAGACCTGGCATCGCCAAAGCATCCTCACTCCCAGTGAGGCCTACTATCACCAACTCATCCTTACTCCCAGTGAGGCCTCGTATCACCAATCTTCCTCATTCCCAGTGAGACCTACTATCACCAACTCAACCTTACTCCCAGTGAGGCCTTGCATCGCCAATCATCCTCATTCCTAGTTAGGCCTAGTATTGCCAACTCAACCTTACTCCCGGTGAGGCCTCGCATCGCCAATCATCCTCACTCCCAGTGAGGTCTACTATCAGCAACACATCCCTACTCCCAGTGCAGTCTAGCACCACCAACACATCCTTACTCTCAGTGAGGCTTAGCATCGTCAATCATCCTCACTACCAGTGAGACATTAATCAGCCAATTCAACCTTTCCCCCAGTGAGGCCTAGCATTGTCAAAGCATCCTCACTCCCGCTGTGGCCTAAATTGGCCAACTGATCCTTACTCCCACTGTACCGAGATTTGCCAATCAGCCTCAATCCCAGTGAGGCCTACTATGACCAACTCATCCTTACTCCCAGTGAGGCCTATCATCGCCAATCATCCTCAATCCCAGTGAGGCCTACTATCACCAACTCATCCTTACTCCCAGTGAGGCCTAGCATCGCCAATCATCCTTACTCCCAGTGAGGCCTAGCAGCGCCAACTTGAGCCTACTCCTGCAATGAGGCCTAGCATCGCCAATCATCCTTACTCCCTGTGAGGCCTACTATCACCAACTCATCCTTACTCCCGGTGAGGCCTCGCATCGCCAACTTGAGCCTACTCCTGCAATGAGGCCTTGCATCGGCAACTCATCCCTACTCCCCGTGAGGCCTAGTATTGCCAACTCATCCCTTTTCCCAGTGAGGCCTAGTATTGCCAACTGATCCTTACTCCCAGTGAGGCCTATCATTGCCAATCCTCCTCACTACCAGTGAGATGATAATCAGCCAATTCATCCTTTCTCTCAGTGAGGCCTAGCATTGTCAAAGCATCCTCATTCCCGGTGAGGCCTAAATTTGCCAACCGATCCTTACTCCCAGTGTACCGAGGTTTGCCAATCATCCTCACTCCCAATGAGGCCTACTATCACCAAATCATCCTTACTCCCAGTGAGGCTTAGCGTCGCCAATCATCCTCACTCCCAGTGAGGCCTACTATCACCTTCTCATCCCCACTCCCAGTGAAGCCTACTATCACCATCTCATCCTTAATCCCAGTGAGGCCTACTATCACCAACTCATCCTTACTCCCGGTGTAGCCTAGCACTATCAACTCATCCCTACTCCCCGTGAGGCCTAGAATTGCCAACTGATCCTTACTCCCAGTGAGGCCTAGCATTGCCATCCTCCTCACTCCCGGTGAGATGATAATCAGCCAATTCATCCTTTCTCTCAGTGAGGCCTAGCATTGTCAAAGCATCCTCACTTCCGGTGAGGCCTAAATTGGCCAACCGATCCTTACTCCCAGTGTACCGAGGTTTGCCAATCATCCTCACTCCCAATGAGGCCTACTATCACCAAATCATCCTTACTCCCAGTGAGGCTTAGCGTCGCCAATCATCCTCACTCCCAGTGAGTCCTAACTTGGCTAACTCATCCTCACTCTCAGTGAGGCCTACTATCACCAACTCATCCTCATTCCCAGTGAGACCTACTATCACCAACTCATCCTCACTCCCAGTGAAGGCAAACTTGGCCAACTCATCCTTAGTCCCAGTGAGGCCCAGCAGCGTCAAGTCAGCCTCACTCCCAGGTGGTGCCTACCTTCTCTAAGGCCCTCTTCGCCGCCGTGCGGTCCCTTTCCACGCGGGTCGCGGCTCGCTCAGCCTCCAGCTTCTCGCTCTCCAGCTGGGTGACAGCCCGCTGCAGACTGCTCAGACGCTCCTGGACCAGACGTCTCTCAGTTTCCAGTGACATCGCCTGCTCGGATTCTCTCTCTCTCTCTCTCTCTCTGTCTCTCTCTCTCTGTTTCTGTCTCTCTATCTCTGTCTCTCTCTCTCTGTTTCTGTCTCTCTCTCTCTCTGTCTCTCTCTGTCTCTGTCTCTCTCTCTGTCTTTCTCTCTCTCTGTGTGTCTCTGTCTCTCTCTCTCTGCACAATCACTACCGAGTCTGCCCGCCATTTTATGATTCATTATCGATTCCCCCGTCTACCGTATCTTTCCTGCTTTTTTGAGTTAGCCGCTGTCTTGATTCAAGACAATCGGATTCTGAAAGGCAAATTATTGGCTGGAAGGGGGGGTGGGAGTGCGGGGGGGCTGGGAGTGCGGTAGGCAGGGGGGTGGGGTGGTGAGTCCGGGGGTTGGGGAGGTGGGTGGGTATGTGTAGAGGGCCCAGAACTAGGAGTTGGGGGAGTCCCGTCAATGTGAGACTGTCAGTGATAAATCCAGCGGTGGGTGGATTCAGGAGAAACGTCTGCAGCTGCGGAGAGCGGGGTGAATGTGGGACTCACTCCCACGGGATTGGGGGCTGAGTGGGGGGGGGTGGGGGTGGAATCACGTCGTTTGGGGGAGGTGGCGATGACCCTAGTGAGATTACCGCTGGGCCCGTCACCAAGAGACCCAGGGTGGACCCCATCTGGTTCATTGAACCCCATCTGGTTCACTGATCTCCATCTGGTTCACTGATCCCCATCTGGTTCGCTGATGCTCGCCTGGTTCACTGATTCCCATCTGGTTCGCTGATCCCAATCTGGTTCAATGATCCCCATCTGGTTCACTGATTCCCATCTGGTTCACTGAACACCATCTGGTTCGCTGATGCTCGCCTGGTTCACTGATTCCCATCTGGTTCGCTGATCCCAATCTGGTTCAATGATCCCCATCTGGTTCACTGATTCCCATCTGGTTCACTGATTCCCATCTGGTTCACTGATCCCCATCTGGTTCATTGATTCCCCCATCTGGTTCCCTGATTCCCATCAGGTTCACTGATTCTCATCTGGTTCGCTGATGCCCATCTGGTTCACTAATCCCCATCTGGTTTGATGATTCCCTTCTGGTTCACTGATGCCCATCTGGTTCACTGAATCCCATCCGGTTCACTGATCGCTATCTGGTTCACTGATCCCCATCTGGTTCACTGATCCCCATCTGGTTCACTGATCCCCATCTGGTTCACTGATCCCCATCTGGTTCACTGAATCCCCATCTGGTTCACTGATTCCCAACTGGTTCACTGATTCCCCATCTGGTTTGCCAATGCCCTATCTGGTTGCCTAATCCCCATCTGGTTCAATGATGCCCATCTGGTTCACTGAATCCCATCTGGTTCACTGATCCCCATCTAGTTCACTGATCCCTATCTGGTTCACTGAACCCCATCTGGTTCACTGATCCCCATCTGGTTCACTGATCCCCATCTGGTTCAATGATGCCCATCTGGTTCACTGAATCCCATCTGGTTCACTGATCCCCATCTGGTTCCCTGATCCCCATCTGGTTCACTGATCCCCATCTGGTTCACTGATCCCCATCTGGTTCACTGATTCACATCTGGTTCACTGATCCCCATCTGTGTCGCCGATGCCCCCTCCAGGGACGGAAACCTGCCCTCCTCGCCCTGGTTCCGGCCTACACGTGACTCCACACCAGCGCCTCCCACACCCAACGAGCGGGTCATTTGTCAGCGGGTGGGTGTGGGGGTGTGGGGGGGGCATTGGTGGCCGGAGCTGAACGAAAATGGGAGAGGGGGAGGGAACAGGAAGGACATGGCCAGCAGCACAGACGCTGGCAGGTGGCCGAGGGGCCGAACGGTCTCTCTCCTTCCCTGCTCGCTGTTGGAGGAAAGGGGGCCGAGGGCTGTGGGGGTGGGGGGGGGGTGGGGATGCACCGGCGAATGGGGAGCCGCGTGGTGGGATCTGTCCGTCACGTATTCTAATTCTTCTCTCTCTCTCCCTCAGTGCCCCAGCCAACCGACTTCTTCAACTTCCCCGCAGGTGAGCCCTCCTCTCGAGTCCAGACGCGTGCCCATCCTCGCCCCCCGGTGACATTCCCAGCACGTTCGGGGTGGTGGGGGGGTGCAGGGGGGGGGCGACTATTCGGCATTGGCAGGCAGCAGTTCAAGCGGAGACGCAAACCGAACGAGAAATGACCTCATCTCTCCCCAAGTTGTGGGTGGAGCTGGGATGTGAACGTTGGGGGGAGCCTGATCTCCCCCCACTTTGTGCGGCCCCTTGTGTGTGTGTGTGTGTGTGTGTGTGTGTGTGTGTAGATATTGCCAAACCTGGATAAACCAGTTTCATTTGGTGCTTGCCTCGTGATGTGCCGGCGCACTGTCTGTGATGCGCCCCCCCCTCGCAAAGATATCACAGCGCGAGATAAAGTTTAACGCAGGGGAGTGGGAAGTGATTGGTTTTGGTCAGAGGAATACAGAGGGGGCAATAGAAAATAAAGGGTACAATTCTAAAAGGGGGGTCATTCCTAGCACAAAGGGAGATGGTTGTGGTTGTCGATGGTCAGTCATCTCAGCTCCAGGACATCACTGCAGGAATCCCTCAGGGTTAGTGTCCTCGGTCCAACCATCTTCAGCTGCTTCCTCAATGACCTTCCTTCCATCGTAAGGTCAGGAGTGGGGGGTGTTCGCTGATGGTCGCACAATGTTCAGCTCCACTCCCGACTCCTCAGATACTGAAGCAGCCCCGGGTCCAAATGCAGCAAGACCTGGACAATATTCAGGCTCAGGGCTGACAAGTGGAGAGTAACATTCAGGCCACACAAGTGCCAGGCAATGACCATCTCCAACAAGAGAGAATCCAACCATCGCCCCCTTGATGTTCAATGGCATCACCATCACTGAATCCCCCCGACTATCAACATCCTGGAGGTTACCATTGACCAGAAACTGAACTGGGACCCAGACAGATAAATACTGTGGCTACAAGAGCAGGTCAGAGGCTGGGAATCCTGCGGAGAGTAACTCACCTCCTGACTCCCCCCCACCAAAAGCCTGTCCACCATCTACAAGGCACAAGTCAGGAGTGTGGATGGGACACTCCCCACTTGCCTGGATGAGTTGCAGCTCCCACAACACTCGAGAAGCTCGACACCGTCCAGGACAAAGCAGCTCCCTCCCCCCAGCTCGATCGGCACCCCATCCACAAACATTCACTCCCTCCACCCACCGACGCACAGGGGCAGCAGCGTGTGTACCATCTACAAGATGCACTGCAGCAACTCGCCAAGGCTCCTTCGACAGCGCCGCCCAAACCCACGACCCCCTCCCATCCAGAAGATGCACTCGGAGTCAGGAATGAGCTGCCCGAGGGTGTGGGGCAGGTTCAATCGAGGGGGAACTAGATGGTTATCGGAGAAGGAGGAATGTGTGTGGAGTGGGTGAGAAGGTCGGTCGGTGGGGGGGTGGGGTTTGTTGGGGGGGGTAAATGGCATGAGGAGAATGCCTCACCAGGGGGGGGGGCCGCTGGTAGACACAGGAATGGGGCTGAGTGGCCTGTTGCTGAGCGGGAAGGATTGTGTGACCCTCTCGCCCCTCCCTGTTACAGAGTGCCGGGAGGAACGGTACCCGTGTACCCGCCTGTATTCGGTCCACCATCCACTGAAGCAGTGCGTCCACAGTCTGTGTTTCTACAAGTAAGGGAGGTGGTGCTCGGGGCAGGGGGTGGCGGGGTAGCGTGGTTAACGGGCGACGCCGGGAGTGGGAGAGGGGCCGGAGGGAGGGGGGAGCTCTCTGCTCTACCGAGGCAGCCTTGCCTCCTCCTACCCACCCCTCCCTCCCTGGCTAGGCTCCGTAAGAACGGATGTTTGTCAACCTGTCACCCCTGTTACCCTCCTCAGTCTGCGGAGGATGTACGTGGTCAACAAGGAGATCTGCATGCGGACGGTCTGCCAGGAGGAAGAGAAGATTAAAGGTAAGACTGCTCGCCCCATCTGTCACTTTACTCTGTATCTAACCCCGTGCTGTACCTGTCCTGGGAGTGTTTGATGGGGACAGTGTAGAGGGAGTTTACTCTGTATCTAACCCCGTGCTGTACCTGTCCTGGGAGTGTTTGATGGGGACGGTGTAGAGGGAGATTTACTCTGTATCTAACCCCGTGCTGTACCTGTCCTGGGAGTGTTTGATGGGGATGGTGTAGAGGGAGATTTACTCTGTATCTAACCCCGTGCTGTACCTGTCCTGGGAGTGTTTGATGGGGGAGGGTGTAGAGGGGGGGTATTTACTCCGTATCTAACCGTGTCTTACTCTTTCTCTCTGCCCCCACAGCGGACCTCTGTCGGACTCAGTTTGGATGGCCTCGGCGCTATCGCAGGAACAATGGGGTCCGACAGCGAATTCGTTGCAAGGATCTTGTTCCTTGAGCGCTGACGACGCCTGGGGGGGGTGGACAGGCTGCGATGTGGGGGAGGGAGGTGGAGGCTGGGGTAGTGGGTGTGGCGCGGCTGGGTGGGTGTGTGGGATGGGGGGAGTGGGAGGGCTGGGGAGTGGTGCGGGGGGTGGATGTGACAGTGTTGGTCCGGGAGCTGCAGTAACGGGGCCGATTTGTTGTTGGAGGGGGGGAATCTCTGTACCTCCCGACTCTTTCCTCCACTCCCCAACCCCCACTGACATCACCGATTCCCCCCCCACCCCCCGTCTCCCCATCTCCCACTCCCGGCGCCACTCCCCCTTCCCCTCCCCCCCATCCACCTCTCCCTGCTCCGGGGACGAGGCCAAGACATGGTGCTACCCCTTCCCCCCCACCTACCCCCTACCCCCTCCCGTCTCACTCGGTTTAGCTCCACCCCCCACCCCCCACACAAGGTTGGAAAGACCCAGAGACCCACGTCCGGTCAAGGCTGTGGGTGGGGTTGGCAGACGAGGCAGGGACTTCCCCCTTCTCCCCCTCCCCCCCTCCCCCCAACCCAACCTCCCCTAACCCAACACCCCCACTCCCCCCCAACAAACCCCCGCCCGCTCCGATAGGTCGCCGACCGACAGGTCTGACCAGAATTGGACCCCCAACTTGACCTCAATATTGGCGTCTATCTCCTTGCCCGTAGAATTGGGTCTTTAAAATTGGTGTCTGTCTCCCTGCCTGTAGAATTGGGGCCTCAACATTGGCGTCTATCTCCCTGCCCGTAGAATTTGGCCTTAACATTGGCGTCTATCTCCTTGCCCATAGAATTGGACCTGAACATTGGCATCTATCTCCCTGCCCATTGAATTGGGGCCTTAAAATTGACGTCTATCTCCCTGCCCGTAGAATTGGGGCTCAACATTGGCGTCTATCTCCCTGCCTGTAGAATTGGGCCTTAACATTGGCGTCTATCTCTCTGCCCATAGAATTGGGGCCTCGACATTGGCACCTATCTCCCTGCCCATTGAATTGGGCCTTAAAATTGGTGTCTGTTTCCCTGCTTTTAGAATTGGGGCTTCAACATTGGCATCTATCTCCCTTCCCGTAGAAATAGGGCATCAACATTGGCATCTATCTCCCTGCCTGTAGAATTGTGGCCTCAACATTGGCGTCTATCTCCCTGCCTGTAGAATTGGGTCTCAACATTGGCGTCTATCTCCCTGCCTGTAGAATTGGGTCTCAACATTGGCGTCTATCTCCCTGCCTGTAGAATTGGGTCTCAACATTGGCGTCTATCTCCCTGCCTGTAGAATTGGGTCTCAACATTGGCGTCTATCTCCCTGCCAGTAGAATTGGGTCTCAACATTGGCGTCTATCTCCCTGCCTGTAGAATTGGGCCTCAACATTGGCGTCTGAGTCTTTGTTTGGCGAACCACTGTGGACTGATCGATGGGGTTGAACACGGTTTAGTCAGCTTGGCCGTCTTAACCCGACCCCTGACCCCACTGGACACTGTAAAGCGGGGGGTGGGGGGGAGGGGAGGGGGGCGTTTTTGGGGGGAGATTTTGTTAATTGTGGGACCTGGCAGACCCGCTCATTGGCACCGCCCGGGTCCAGTCAGGGGACACGTGGTGGGGGTGAAGGGGGAGGTGACGGCATTTTGGAGCCGCCCATCACGTGCGGGGGTGGGGGGTTTGGGCATGTGGGCGAGGGGCCGGGGAAGCGAATCAGACGCGTGACAGGAAGTGGGCGTGACAGGGGTTACACACGACAGGAAGCGGGCGTGACAGGAAGTGCATGTGACAGGAACTGGGCATGACCGTAAGTGCATGTGACAGGAAGTGGGCGTGAGAGGAAGTGCTTGTGACAGGAAGTGGGCGCGACAGGAAGTGCATGTGACAGGAACTGGGAATGACAGGAAGTGCAAGTGACAGGAACTGGGCATGACAGGAAGTGGGTGCGACAGGAAGTGCAAGTGACAGGAACTAGGCATGACAGGAAGTGCATGTGACAGGATCTGGGCGTGACAGGAAGTGCATGTGACAGGAAGTGGGCGTGACAGGGCGTATGCGCGACAGGAAGTGGGTGTGACATGTGTGCACGCTGCCGGAAGTGGGCGTGACAGGAAGTGCATGTGACAGGAAGTGGGCGCGACAGGAAGTGCATGTGACAGGAAGTGGGCGCGACAGGGTGTACATGTGACAGGACGTGGGCGTGACAGGGCGTACACGAGACAGGAAGTGGGTGCCACGGGTCCCGCAGACCACTCCCATGCCCCCCCACACACGTACCCCCCAATGCCAAATCCACAGGAATAGTTCCACATCCCCCACCCCCGCCAACAACCCCCCCCCCATCCCCCACTGCTTGGACCCCCCTCCCCTCAAAAACAACCCATCGAGGCCCCAGCAGCAGAGGAAGAGGCAACGGATTCGATTCCCCCCCCCCCCCACATTCCCTTCCCGCTCGGGGAGAGGCGGGAGGGAGAGAGGGAGAGAGAGAGAGGGAGAGACGACCCTCGGAGGGACGGGGAGGGTGTTCCACCGGCCCCCCACCACCCCCCTCCCTCCCGTTGTACCAACACCCTCCCTCCGTCCCTCCCTCCCTCCCCCACCCCCCGACCCCCGCCCATCCCCCCGTTCTCCCTCGCTCACGCTCGCTGGTGTTGACATTTAACCCGCGCTGTTAATCCCCTCGCATAGCCGCCGCACTGTGTCCCCCCCTCACCACCCCCACCCAACACCCCCTCCCCCCCAACCTCCCTCTCCCCCCTCCCGCCCCTCCCCCCAACCCAACACCCCCTCCCCCCAACCCAACAACCCCTCCCCCCCAACCTCCCTCTCCCCCCTCCCGCCCCTCCCCCCAACCCAACATCCCCTCCCCCCAACCCAACACCCCCTCCCCCCCAACCTCCCTCTCCCCCCTCCCGCCCCTCCCCCCAACCCAACACCCCCTCCCCCCAACCCAACACCCCCAACCCAACACCCCCTCCCCCCAACCCAACACCCCCTCCCCCACAACCTCCCTCTCCCCCCTCCCCCCCCCTCATCTGCGGGGACCACGTTTTACTGAACAATAAAAAAATAAACACACGACGTTCTGGCTTGAGACTCTCTCCTCCCCTTTTCTTTCTCTCTTTCTCTCTCTCCCGCCCTCCGGCGGGGGCCGACGGGTGAGGTGTGTGCGGAGGGGGGGAGGGGGTGTTGGGGGGGAGGGGGAGGGGGTGTGTTGGTGGGGGTGGGGGGGTCAGACGCTGACCATTTCCACCTCCTCCTCCTCCTCCTCCTCCTCTTCCCAACCCCCCCCCGGCGATCCGGAACTTCCCGGCCGGGAACCAGCCCTCGCTTCCGAGTCCGGGAACCGCATCTCCCCCCCCCAACCCCCCACCAACTCCACCACCAAACTTGCCGGAGTTTCTGCAGCCAAAGCCCTTCGAAGCAAAAAAAATAAGAAATTAGCCGGAACTTTCTCCCTTCGGTCAATACATTTTAATCGGGTGACGCGTGCGTGAAAAAATATCGAGTGTTTATATATATATATATAATTGTAAAAAAAAACACAAGGTTAGTGACATTGGAGGGCTTTCCTTACAACATGAGAGCACAAAGAGCGGAAGTGAGACCCGATTTGGGGCGAGGGGAGGGCGGGGGCGAGGGGGACTCGCCGGCTCTCCCCGAGATTGGAGGGCGACTCGCTCCCCGCTTCCCGGGAATGGAATACTACCCCCTTTCACTCCCCCCCCCACACCCCACCCCACCTCGTTCCGCCTCACCAATGGCACTCTTCAATTGGGGAGGGGTGGTGGGGTAGCGTGGGCAATGGGAGACCAGGATCCCACCCTCAACCCCCCTTCCCCTGACGGAGGGATGGAGCCAGTGTCGCCGGCCGCCTTCAGCTGCACCCCCTGTATCCACCCCACCCACCCCACCACCAGCAACCCCCCAGGCCTTGCACAGGCCGGAGATCGGTTAATGTGCAGGACTCTCGAACCGAGAACATCTTTGTACATAATCGCAAAAAAAATAGACTTTACCGCGGATAAACACCTTCATAACGGAGAGAGAGTGAGAGAGACGGAGGGAGAGAGAGAGAGGGAGAGAGACAGAGGGAGAGAGACACAGAGAGATGGAGGGAGAGAGACAGAGAGAGAGAGAGACAGAGAGAGAGAGAGACAGAGAGAGAGAGAGACAGAGAGAGAGAGACAGAGAGAGAGAGAGACAGAGAGAGAGAGGCAGAGAGAGAGGCAGAGAGAGAGGCAGAGAGAGAGGCAGAGAGAGAGGCAGAGAGAGAGACAGAGAGAGAGACAGAGAGAGAGAGAGGTGGAGAGAGGGAGACGGGCAGAGGGAGAGAGAGAGAGAGAGACGGAGGGAGGGAGAGAGAGAGACAGACAGAGGGAGAGAGAGACAGACAGACGGAGGGAGAGAGAGAGACGGAGAGAGAGAGATGGAGGGAGAGTGACACACAGGAAGAGACAGGTATATAGAGAGTGGGAGACGGAGAGGGCGAGAGGGGGAAAGAGGGAGAGAGAGATATAGACAGAGAGAGAGGTAGAGAGAGACAGAGAGAGGGAGAGACAGAGACAGAGAGAGAGACAGAGAGAGAGACAGAGAGAGAGATAGACAGAGAGAGAGAGATAGAGAGAGACAGAGAAAGAGAGACAGAGAGAGAGACAGAGAGAGCAGGAGACAGAGAGGGAGAGAGACAGAGAGAGAGACAGAGAGAGAGAGACAGAGAGAGAGAGACGGAGGGAGAGAGACGGAGGGAGAGAGACAGAGGGAGACAGAGAGACAGTGACAGAGAGACAGAGACAGAGAGACAGAGACAGAGAGAGACGGAGAGAGAGAGAGACACAGACAGAGAGAGAGACACAGAGAGACACAGGCAGAGACACAGACAGAGAGAGAGACACAGACGGAGAGAGAGACACAGACACAGACAGAGAGAGACACAGACAGAGAGAGAGACACAGACACAGACGGAGAGAGAGACACAGATGGAGCGAGAGACACAGATGGAGAGAGAGACACAGACACAGACGGAGAGAGAGACACAGACAGAGAGAGAGACACAGACAGAGAGACACAGACACAGACGGAGAGACAGACACAGATGGAGAGAGAGACACAGACACAGACGGAGAGAGAGACACAGACACAGATGGAGAGAGACACAGACAGAGAGAGAGATACAGACACAGACGGAGAGAGAGACACAGACACAGACGGAGAGAGAGAGACACAGACACAGAGAGAGATACAGACTGGGAGAGAGACACAGACACAGAGAGAGACACAGACACAGAGTGAGACACAGACGGAGAGAGAGACACAGACACAGACGGAGAGAGAGACACAGACGGAGAGAGAGACACAGACGGAGGGAGAGACACAGACACAGAGAGAGACACAGACTGGGAGAGAGACACAGACACAGACGGAGAGAGAGACACAGACACAGACGGAGAGAGAGACACAGACGGAGAGAGAGACACAGACAGACGTGTAGAGGCTTCAATCCTTCATCGGTGAACAGACGAATCCTATTCGCCCTCCGCCAGCTCCAGTAAACCCGACTTCAGGGTCCAGCCCTCCCCCGCCACCCAAACCCCCGGGAAAAGGCGGCCGGAGTGTCCAGACCCTCCCCGAGCCGGTGGGAGGTGGGAGGTGGGGGGTCAGAGTTCAGCTCCCGGCGGGGGACGGTGTGGGCTGAGAGACGGACTGCGGACGGGCGAGGGAGCAGAGGGACAGGCCGGGGAGGAGCGCAGGCTGCGGGTGAGCGAGCGGTCCAGACGCCGGGTCTCCGAGGCCAGGACGGACAGCTCGGGGTCACGGGACACGGCGTTGAGGGAGTCGGTCAGGTTCCGGCGCAGGCCGGAGAGCTGGTGGTTAGTCCGGGACGACAGGCGGATGTACTGCTGCTTGTGCTGGAGCTCGACGCTGAGCTGGGTCTTCAGGAGAGAGACCTGGGCCAGAGAGAGAGAGAGAGAGAGAGAGAGACAGTGAAGGCAACAGACAGTGCGGCACTCCCTCAGCACTGACCCTCCGACAGTGCGGCTCTCCCTCAGTACTGACCCTCCGACAGTGCGGCTCTCCCTCAGTACTGACCCTCCGACAGTGCGGCACTCCCTCAGCACTGACCCTCCGACAGTGCGGCACTCCCTCAGCACTGATCCTCCCACAGTGCGGCTCTCCCTCAGCACTGACCCTCCGACAGTGCGGCTCTCCCTCAGCACTGACCCTCCGACAGTGCGGCTCTCCCTCAGCACTGACACTCCCACAGTGCGGCTCTCCCTCAGCACTGACCCTCCGACAGTGCGGCTCTCCCTCAGCACTGACCCTCCGACAGTGCTGCTCTCCCTCAGTAATGACTCTCCGACAGTGCTGCTCTCCCTCAGTACTGACCCTCTGACAGTGCGGCTCTCCCTCAGTACTGACCCACCGACAGTGCGGCTCTACCTCAGCACTGACCCTCCGACAGTGCGGCACTCCCTCACCACTGACACTCTGACAGTGCGGCTCTCCCTCAGTACTGACTCTCCGACAGCGCTGCTCTCCCTCAGTACTGACCCTCCGACAGTGCCGCTCTCCCTCAGTACTGACCCACCGACAGTGCGGCTCTACCTCAGCGCTGACCCTCCGACAGTGCGGCACTCCCTCAGTACTGACCCTTGCTCGTGCTGACTCACCTGCTCCTCCAGCCCCTTCACTCTTTGTCGGTGGGCTCTCTCTCTCGACTCCAGTGTCATCTCAAGCTGTCTGTTGGAAAGGCGTAAGTGGTCGACTTCCCCCTTCAGTTCAGTTTGTCCTCTGGATGTGACTTTAGCAATCTCGCGATTGTGGCAGCTCTTTATCTCAGCCAGTTGAGTCTGGAGAGAGGTGGCAGAGAGATACACTGGACAAAAGGTTCTTTAAATCAACATGTCCCCTCGGTTAGACCACACTCGGAGCACCGTGCACAGTTCCGGTCTCCGTATCCCCCCTCGCTTAGATTACACTCTGAGCACCGTGTACAGTTCCGGTCTCTGTATCCCCCCCTCCGTTAGACCACACTCAGAGCACTGTGCACAGTTCCTGTCTCCGTATCCCCCCTCGGTTAGACCACACTCGGAGAACCGTGCACAGTTCCGGTCTCCGTATCCCCCCCTCGGTTAGACCACACTGGGAGCACCGTGCACAGTTCCGGTCTCTGTATCCCCCCCTCGGTTAGACCACACTGGGAGCACCGTGCACAGTTCCGGTCTCTGTATCCCCCCTCGGTTAGACCATACTGGGAGCACCGTGCACAGTTCCGGTCTCCGTATCTCCCCCCCTCGGTTAGACCACACTGGGAGCACCGTGCACAGTTCCGGTCTCCGTATCCCCCCCTCGGTTAGACCACGCTCGGAGAACCGTGCACAGTTCCGGTCTCCGTATCCCCCCCTCGGTTAGACCACACTGGGAGCACCGTGCACAGTTCCGGTCTCCGTATCCCCCCCTCGGTTAGACCACGCTCGGAGCACCGTGCACAGTTCCGGTTTGGGAGGATTTGAACTATTGGGACAGACTGAACAGGCTGGGACTCTTTCCTCTCAGTAAGAAAAGGCTGAAGGGTGACCAGATCAAGCTCTGCTCGATGATGAAAGGGGACTTGATAACATCGACGAAGAGATGTTCCCACTCGCCGGAGAGACCAGAACTCGGGTCAATATACGATCGTCAGAAATGTATCCGATGGGGAATTCAGGAGAAACTGCTTCATCCAGAGAGTGGGGAGAATGTGGAACTCGATCCCACAGGGAGTGGAGGCTGAGGGAGAATCGTGTTGATGTATTTACCAACATCCTGGGGGTTACCATTGACCAGAAACTGAACTGGGACCCAGCTAGATAAATACTGTGGCTACAAGAGCAGGTCAGAGGCTGGGAATCCTGCGGAGAGTAACTCACCTCCTGCTTCCCCCCCCACCAAAAGCCTGTCCACCATCTACAAGGCACAAGTCAGGAGTGTGGATGGGACACTCCCCACTTACCTGGATGAGTTGCAGCTCCCACAACCCTCGAGAAGCTCGACACCGTCCAGGACAAAGCAGCCCCCTCCCCGCTCGATCGGCACCCCATCCACAAACATTCACTCCCTCCACCACCGACGCACAGGGGCAGCAGCGTGTGTACCATCTACAAGATGCACTGCAGCAACTCGCCAAGGCTCCTTCGACAGCGCCGCCCAAACCCACGACCCACTCCCATCTAGAAGGACGAGGGCAGCAGACACATGGGGAACGCCCACCACCTGGAAGTTCCCCTCCGAGCCCCTCACCATCCCGACTTGGGAATATATCGGCCGTTCCTTCACTGTCGCTGGGTCAAAATCCTGGAACTCCCTCCCTAACAGCGCCGTGGGTGTACCTACACCACACGGGTCAAAATCCTGGAACTCCCTCCCTAACAGCGCCATGGGTGTACCTACACCACACCGGGACTGCAGCGGCTCAAGAAGGCGGCTCTACCCCCACCCCCTTCTCAAGGGGGCACTTAGGGACGGGCAATTAATGCTGGGCCCGGCGAGTGACCCCCACATCCCGGGAGTGAATTTGAAAATGAAATTGAGTTGGAGGCTCGATGTCCTGTCCAACCCTCTTCTCACCTGCAGCTCCTGGAGTTTGTGCTTGGTGGAACCCAGCTCCTTCTCGGTGGCTGACACAGTCTCTTTGAGATGCTGCCGCTCGATGGAGAGGTGGCGCGTCTCTCCCTCCATCCGCAGCTTCTCGCTCTCGGCCTGCCAAGGGACACAGGGGGCGGGGTGGGGAGGAGGGTGGGTGGATAAACAGTTAACTGGGGCTCTCTGGGGCGCCGTCTTGCCCTCCGCAGTCATGCTTGACCCCCCTATCCCCTCCCCGCAAACCTCACCCCCACCTCCCCGCGTCCCTCATTCCCTCTGTCCCTCTGTCCCTTCTCCTCATTCAGGCCTCTACTCTCGCAATGAGGCCTAGTAGTGCCAACACATCCCTACTCCCAGTGAGGCCTAGCACTGCCAACTCATCCCTACTCCCAGTGAGGCCTTGCATCGTCAACTCATCCCTACTCCCAGTGAGGCCTTGCATCATCAACTCATCCGCAGTCCCAGTTAGGCCTAGTATTGCCAACTTGTCCTTACTCCCGGTGCATCCTAGCACTGCCAACTCATCCCTACTCCCAGTGAGGCCTAGTATTGCCAACTCATCCTTACTCCCAGTTAGGCCTAGCATCGTCAACTTATCCCTACTCCCAGTGTGGCCTAGCACCAGCAACTCATCCTTACTCTCAGTGAGGCCTTGCATCGTCGACTCATCCCCAGTCTCAGTGCCTAGTATTGCTCACTCATCCTTGGCACCAATGAGGCCTAGTATTGTCAATTTTTCCTTACTCCCAGTGAGGCCGACTATCAACATCTCATCCTTACTCCCAGTGAGACATTCCATCAACATCTCATCCTTACTCTCAGTGAGGCTTAGCATAGACAATCATCCTCACTCCCAGTGAGACATTAATCAGCCAATTCATCCTTTCTCTCAGTGAGGGCTAGCATCGTCAAAGCATCCTCACTCCCAGTGAGGCCTAAATTGGCCAACAGATCCTTACTCCCAGTGTACAGAGATTTGCCAATCATCCTCACTCCCAATGAGGGCTACTATCACCAACTCATCCTTACTCACAGTGTTATCGAGTGTCGCCAATCATCTTCAGTCCCAGTGAGGCCTACTATCACTAAGTCATCCTTACTCCCAGTGAGGCCTAGCATCGCCAATCATCCTCACTCCCAATGAGGCCTAGTATTGCCAACTCATCCTCACTCCCGTTGAGGCCTTGTATCACCAACTCGACCCTACTCCCGCAATGAGGCCTTGCATTGTCAACTTGTCCCTACTCCCGGTGCAGCCTGGCACATCAACTCATCCCTACTCCCCGTGATGCCTAGTATTGCCAACTCATCCCTACTCGCAGTGTGGCCTAGAACCGCCAACTCATCATTACTCCCAGTGAGGCCTAGTGTTTCCAACTCATCCTTACTTCTGGTGAGGCCTAGTATTGCCAACTCATCCTTACTGCCAGTGAGGCCTCGCATCGCTAATCATCCTAACTCCCAGTGAGGCCTACTATCACCAACTCATCCTAACTCCCAGTCGGACCTGGCATCGTCAAAGCATCCTCACTCCATTGATGACTACTATCACCAACTCATCCTTACTCCCAGTGAGGCCTCGTATCGCCAATCTTCCTCATTCCCAGTGAGACCTACTATCACCAACTCATCCTTACTCCCAGTGAGGCCTTGCATCGCCAATCATCCTCACTCCCAGTGAGGTCTACTATCACCAACTCATCCCTACTCCCAGTGCAGTCTAGCACCACCAACACATCCTTACTCTCAGTGAGGCTTAGCATAGTCAATCATCCTCACTCCCAGTGAGACATTAATCAGCCAATTCATCCTTTCCCCCAGTGAGGCCTAGCATTGTCAAAGCATCCTCACTCCCGCTGTGGCCTAAATTGGCCAACTGATCCTTACTCCCAGTGTACAGAGATTTGCCAATCAGCCTCAATCCCAATGAGGCCTACTATGACCAACTCATCCTTACTCCCAGTGAGGCCTAGCATCGCCAATCATCCTCACTCCCAATGAGGCCTAGTATTGCCAACTCATCTTTACTCCCGGTGAGGCCTTGTATCACCAACTCGACCCTACTCCCGCAATGAGGCCTTGCATGATCAACTCGTCCCTACTCCTGGTGCAGCCTGGCACATCAACTCATCCCTACTCCCCGTGAGGCCTAGTATTGCCAACTCATCCCTACTCCCAGTGTGGCCTAGCACCGCCAACTCATTCTTACTCCCAGTGAGACCTACTATCACCAACTCATTCTCACTCCCAGTGAGGCCTACTATCACCAACTCATCCCTACGCCCAGTGCAGTCTAGCACTGCCAACTCATCCTTACTCCCAGTGAGGCCTAGTGTTTCCAACTCATCCTTACTTCCGGTGAGGCCTAGTATTGCCAACTCATCCTTACTCCCAGTGAGGCCTCGCATCGCTAATCATCCTAACTCCCAGTGAAGCCTACTATCACCAACTCATCCTAACTCCCTGTCGGACCTGGCATCGCCAAAGCATCCTCATTCCCAGTGAGACCTACTATCACCAACTCATCCTTACTCCCAGTGAGGCCTTGCATCGCCAATCATCCTCATTCCCACTGAGGCCTAGTATTGCCAACTCAGCCTTACTCCCGGTGAGGCCTCGCATCGCCAATCATCCTCACTCCCAGTGAGGTCTACTATCAGCAACTCATCCCTACTCCCAGTGCAGTCTAGCACCACCAACACATCCTTACTCTCAGTGAGGCTTAGCATAGTCAATCATCCTCACTACCAGTGAGACATTAATCAGCCAATTCAACCTTTCCCCCAGTGAGGCCTAGCATTGTCAAAGCATCCTCACTCCCGCTGTGGCCTAAATAGGCCAACTGATCCTTACTCCCACTGTACTGAGATTTGCCAATCAGCCTCAATCCCAGTGAGGCCTACTATGACCAACTCATACTTACTCCCAGTGAGGCCTAGCATCGCCAATCATCCTCAATCCCAGTGTGGCCTACTATCACCAACTCATCCTTACTCCCAGTGAGGCCTAGCATCGCCAATCATCCTTACTCCCAGTGAGGCCTACTATCACCAACTCATCCTTACTCCCGGTGAGGCCTCGCATCGCCAACTTGAGCCTA
The DNA here is from genome assembly GCF_017639515.1 of Carcharodon carcharias. NCBI lineage: Eukaryota > Metazoa > Chordata > Chondrichthyes > Lamniformes > Lamnidae > Carcharodon > Carcharodon carcharias. Next base: position 44,310 of record NW_024471175.1, read on the forward strand.
CTCTCGCAATGAGGCCTTGCATCGTCAACTCATCCCTACTCCCCGTGAGGCCTAGTATTGCCAACTCATCCCTACTCCCAGTGAGGCCTAGTATTGCCAACTGATCCTTACTCCCAGTGAGGCCTAGCATTGCCAATCCTCCTCACTCCCGGTGAGACGATAATCAGCCAATTCATCCTTTCTCTCAGTGAGGCCTAGCATTGTCAAAGCATCCTCACTTCCAGTGAGGCCTAAATTGGCCAACCGATCCTTAATCCCAGTGTACCGAGGTTTGCCAATCATTCTCACTCCCAATGAGGCCTACTATCACCAAATCATCCTTACTCCCAGTGAGGCTTAGCGTCGCCAATCATCCTCACTCCCAGTGAGGCCCACTATCACCTTCTCATCCCCACTCCCAGTGAAGCCTACTATCACCATCTCATCCTCACTCCCAGTAAAGCCTACTATCACCAACTCATCCTCACTCCCAGTGAGGCCTCGCATCGCCAATCATCCTTAATCCCAGTGAGGCCTACTATCACCAAATCATCCTTACTCCCGGTGAGGCCTCGCATCGCCAACTCGATCCTACTCCCGCAATGAAGCCTGGCACCGTCAACTCATCCCTACTCCCCGTTTGGCCTAGTATTGCCAACTGATCCCTACTCCCAGTGAGGCCTAGTATTGCCAACTCATCGTTACTTCCGGTGAGGCCCAGTATTGCTAACTCATCCCTTCTCCCAGTGCGGCCTAGTGTTGACAATCATCCTCACTCCCAGTGAGGCCCACTATCACCAACTCATCCTTACACCCAGTGAGGCCTAGCATTGCTAATCATCCTAACTCCCAATGAGGTGTTCTATCACCAACTCATCCCTACTCCCAGTGAGGCCTAGCATCACCAACTCATCCTTACTCCCAGTGAGGCCTAGCATTGCCAATCATCCTCACTCCCAGTGAAGCCCACTATCACCAACTCATCCCTACTACCAGTGAGGCCTACCATCGTCAATCATCCTCACTCCCAGTGAAGCCTACCATCACCAACTCATCCTTACTACCAGTGAGGCAGAGTATTGCCAACTCATCCTTATTCCAGGTGGGGCCTAGTATTGCCAAACTTCCTCACTCCCAGTGAGGCCTACTATCACCAACTCATCCCTACTCCCAGTGCAGCCTGGCAGTGCCAACTCATCCTTACTCTCAGTGAGGCTTTGCATCGTCAACTCATCCCTACTCCCAGTGCGGTCTAGTACCACCGACTCATCCTCACTCCCAGTGAGATATTAATCAGCCAATTCATCCTTTCTCTCAGTGAGGGCTAGCATCGTCAAAGCATCCTCACTCCCAGTGAGGCCTAAATTGGCCAACAGATCCTTACTCCCAGTGTACAGAGATTTGCCAATCATCCTCACTCCCAATGAGGGCTACTATCACCAACTCATCCTTACTCACAGTGTTATTGAGTGTCGCCAATCATCTTCAGCCCCAGTGAGGCCTACTATCACTAAGTCATCCTTACTCCCAGTGAGGCCTAGCATCGCCAATCATCCTCACTCCCAATGATGCCTAGTATTGCCAACTCATCCTCACTCCCGTTGAGGCCTTGTATCACCAACTCGACCCTACTCCCGCAATGAGGCCTTGCATTGTCAACTTGTCCTTACTCCCGGTGCAGCCTGGCACATCAACTCATCCCTACTCCCCGTGATGCCTAGTATTGCCAACTCATCCCTACTCCCAGTGTGGCCTAGCACCGCCAACTCATCCTTACTCCCAGTGAGACCTACTATCACCAACTCATTCTCACTCCCATGAGGCCTACTATCACCAACTCATCCCTACGCCCAGTGCAGTCTAGCACTGCCAACTCATCCTTACTCCCAGTGAGGATTAGTGTTTCCAACTCATCCTTACTTCTGGTGAGGCCTAGTATTGCCAACTCATCCTTACTCCCAGTGAGGCCTCGCATCGCTAATCATCCTCACGCCCAGTGAGGCCTACTCTCACCAACTCATCCTTACTCCCATTGAGGCCTCGTATCGCCAATCTGCCTCATTCCCAGTGAGACCTACTATCACCAACTCATCCTTACTCCCAGTGAGGCCTTGCATCGCCAATCATCCTCACTCCCAGTGAGGTCTACTATCACCAACTCATCCCTACTCCCAGTGCAGTCCAGCACCACCAACACATCCTTACTCTCAGTGAGGCTTAGCATAGTCAATCATCCTCACTCCCAGAGAGACATTAATCAGCCAATTCATCCTTTCCCCCAGTGAGGCCTAGCATTGTCAAAGCATCCTCACTCCCGCTGTGGCCTAAATTGGCCAACTGATCCTTACTCCCAGTGTACAGAGATTTGCCAATCATCCTCACTCCCAATGAGGCCTAATATTGCCAACTCATCCTTACTCCCGGTGAGGCCTTGTATCACCAACTCGACCCTACTCCCGCAATGAGGCCTTGCATCATCAACTCGTCCCTACTCCTGGTGCAGCCTGGCACATCAACTCATCCCTACTCCCCGTGAGGCCTAGTATTGCCAACTCATCCCTACTCCCAGTGTGGCCTAGCACCGCCAACCCATTCTTACTCCCAGTGAGACCTATTATCACCAACTCATTCTCACTCCCAGTGAGGCCTACTATCACCAACACATCCTACGCCCAGTGCAGTCTAGCACTGCCAACTCATCCTTACTCCCAGTGAGGCCTAGTGTTTCCAACTCATCCTTACTTCCGGTGAGGCCTAGTATTGCCAACTCATCCTTACTCCCAGTGAGGCCTCGCATCGCTAATCATCCTAACTCCCAGTGAGGCCTACTATCACCAACTCATCCTAACTCCCTGTCAGACCTGGCATCGCCAAAGCATCCTCACTCCCAGTGAGGCCTACTATCACCAACTCATCCTTACTCCCAGTGAGGCCTCGTATCACCAATCTTCCTCATTCCCAGTGAGACCTACTATCACCAACTCAACCTTACTCCCAGTGAGGCCTTGCATCGCCAATCATCCTCATTCCTAGTTAGGCCTAGTATTGCCAACTCAACCTTACTCCCGGTGAGGCCTCGCATCGCCAATCATCCTCACTCCCAGTGAGGTCTACTATCAGCAACACATCCCTACTCCCAGTGCAGTCTAGCACCACCAACACATCCTTACTCTCAGTGAGGCTTAGCATCGTCAATCATCCTCACTACCAGTGAGACATTAATCAGCCAATTCAACCTTTCCCCCAGTGAGGCCTAGCATTGTCAAAGCATCCTCACTCCCGCTGTGGCCTAAATTGGCCAACTGATCCTTACTCCCACTGTACCGAGATTTGCCAATCAGCCTCAATCCCAGTGAGGCCTACTATGACCAACTCATCCTTACTCCCAGTGAGGCCTATCATCGCCAATCATCCTCAATCCCAGTGAGGCCTACTATCACCAACTCATCCTTACTCCCAGTGAGGCCTAGCATCGCCAATCATCCTTACTCCCAGTGAGGCCTAGCAGCGCCAACTTGAGCCTACTCCTGCAATGAGGCCTAGCATCGCCAATCATCCTTACTCCCTGTGAGGCCTACTATCACCAACTCATCCTTACTCCCGGTGAGGCCTCGCATCGCCAACTTGAGCCTACTCCTGCAATGAGGCCTTGCATCGGCAACTCATCCCTACTCCCCGTGAGGCCTAGTATTGCCAACTCATCCCTTTTCCCAGTGAGGCCTAGTATTGCCAACTGATCCTTACTCCCAGTGAGGCCTATCATTGCCAATCCTCCTCACTACCAGTGAGATGATAATCAGCCAATTCATCCTTTCTCTCAGTGAGGCCTAGCATTGTCAAAGCATCCTCATTCCCGGTGAGGCCTAAATTTGCCAACCGATCCTTACTCCCAGTGTACCGAGGTTTGCCAATCATCCTCACTCCCAATGAGGCCTACTATCACCAAATCATCCTTACTCCCAGTGAGGCTTAGCGTCGCCAATCATCCTCACTCCCAGTGAGGCCTACTATCACCTTCTCATCCCCACTCCCAGTGAAGCCTACTATCACCATCTCATCCTTAATCCCAGTGAGGCCTACTATCACCAACTCATCCTTACTCCCGGTGTAGCCTAGCACTATCAACTCATCCCTACTCCCCGTGAGGCCTAGAATTGCCAACTGATCCTTACTCCCAGTGAGGCCTAGCATTGCCATCCTCCTCACTCCCGGTGAGATGATAATCAGCCAATTCATCCTTTCTCTCAGTGAGGCCTAGCATTGTCAAAGCATCCTCACTTCCGGTGAGGCCTAAATTGGCCAACCGATCCTTACTCCCAGTGTACCGAGGTTTGCCAATCATCCTCACTCCCAATGAGGCCTACTATCACCAAATCATCCTTACTCCCAGTGAGGCTTAGCGTCGCCAATCATCCTCACTCCCAGTGAGTCCTAACTTGGCTAACTCATCCTCACTCTCAGTGAGGCCTACTATCACCAACTCATCCTCATTCCCAGTGAGACCTACTATCACCAACTCATCCTCACTCCCAGTGAAGGCAAACTTGGCCAACTCATCCTTAGTCCCAGTGAGGCCCAGCAGCGTCAAGTCAGCCTCACTCCCAGGTGGTGCCTACCTTCTCTAAGGCCCTCTTCGCCGCCGTGCGGTCCCTTTCCACGCGGGTCGCGGCTCGCTCAGCCTCCAGCTTCTCGCTCTCCAGCTGGGTGACAGCCCGCTGCAGACTGCTCAGACGCTCCTGGACCAGACGTCTCTCAGTTTCCAGTGACATCGCCTGCTCGGATTCTCTCTCTCTCTCTCTCTCTCTGTCTCTCTCTCTCTGTTTCTGTCTCTCTATCTCTGTCTCTCTCTCTCTGTTTCTGTCTCTCTCTCTCTCTCTCTGTCTCTCTCTGTCTCTGTCTCTCTCTCTGTCTTTCTCTCTCTCTGTGTGTCTCTGTCTCTCTCTCTCTGCACAATCACTACCGAGTCTGCCCGCCATTTTATGATTCATTATCGATTCCCCCGTCTACCGTATCTTTCCTGCTTTTTTGAGTTAGCCGCTGTCTTGATGGAAGACAATCGGATTCTGAAAGGCAAATTATTGGCTGGAAGGGGGGGTGGGAGTGCGGGGGGGCTGGGAGTGCGGTAGGCAGGGGGGTGGGGTGGTGAGTCCGGGGGTTGGGGAGGTGGGTGGGTATGTGTAGAGGGCCCAGAACTAGGAGTTGGGGGAGTCCCGTCAATGTGAGACTGTCAGTGATAAATCCAGCGGTGGGTGGATTCAGGAGAAACGTCTGCAGCCGCGGAGAGCGGGGTGAATGTGGGACTCACTCCCACGGGATTGGGGGCTGAGTGGGGGGGGGGGTGGGGGTGGAATCACGTCGTTTGGGGGAGGTGGCGATGACCCTAGTGAGATTACCGCTGGGCCCGTCACCAAGAGACCCAGGGTGGACCCCATCTGGTTCATTGAACCCCATCTGGTTCACTGATCTCCATCTGGTTCACTGATCCCCATCTGGTTCGCTGATGCTCGCCTGGTTCACTGATTCCCATCTGGTTCGCTGATCCCAATCTGGTTCAATGATCCCCATCTGGTTCACTGATTCCCATCTGGTTCACTGAACACCATCTGGTTCGCTGATGCTCGCCTGGTTCACTGATTCCCATCTGGTTCGCTGATCCCAATCTGGTTCAATGATCCCCATCTGGTTCACTGATTCCCATCTGGTTCACTGATTCCCATCTGGTTCACTGATCCCCATCTGGTTCATTGATTCCCCCATCTGGTTCCCTGATTCCCATCAGGTTCACTGATTCTCATCTGGTTCGCTGATGCCCATCTGGTTCACTAATCCCCATCTGGTTTGATGATTCCCTTCTGGTTCACTGATGCCCATCTGGTTCACTGAATCCCATCCGGTTCACTGATCGCTATCTGGTTCACTGATCCCCATCTGGTTCACTGATGCCCCAACTGCACACTGATCCCCATCTGGTTCACTGATCTCCATCTGGTTCACTGATGCCCCATCTGGTTCACTGATGCCCATCTGGTTCACTGATCCCCATCTGGTTTGCCAATGCCCTATCTGGTTGCCTAATCCCCATCTGGTTCAATGATGCCCATCTGGTTCACTGAATCCCATCTGGTTCACTGATCCCCATCTAGTTCACTGATCCCTATCTGGTTCACTGAACCCCATCTGGTTCACTGATCCCCATCTGGTTCACTGATCCCCATCTGGTTCAATGATGCCCATCTGGTTCACTGAATCCCATCTGGTTCACTGATCCCCATCTGGTTCCCTGATCCCCATCTGGTTCACTGATCCCCATCTGGTTCACTGATCCCCATCTGGTTCACTGATTCACATCTGGTTCACTGATCCCCATCTGTGTCGCCGATGCCCCCTCCAGGGACGGAAACCTGCCCTCCTCGCCCTGGTTCCGGCCTACACGTGACTCCACACCAGCGCCTCCCACACCCAACGAGCGGGTCATTTGTCAGCGGGTGGGTGTGGGGGTGTGGGGGGGGCATTGGTGGCCGGAGCTGAATGAAAATGGGAGAGGGGGAGGGAACAGGAAGGACATGGCCAGCAGCACAGACGCTGGCAGGTGGCCGAGGGGCCGAACGGTCTCTCTCCTTCCCTGCTCGCTGTTGGAGGAAAGGGGGCCGAGGGCTGTGGGGGTGGGGGGGGGTGGGGATGCACCGGCGAATGGGGAGCCGCGTGGTGGGATCTGTCCGTCACGTATTCTAATTCTTCTCTCTCTCTCCCTCAGTGCCCCAGCCAACCGACTTCTTCAACTTCCCCGCAGGTGAGCCCTCCTCTCGAGTCCAGACGCGTGCCCATCCTCGCCCCCCGGTGACATTCCCAGCACGTTCGGGGTGGTGGGGGGGGTGCAGGGGGGGGGGCGACTATTCGGCATTGGCAGGCAGCAGTTCAAGCGGAGACGCAAACCGAACGAGAAATGACCTCATCTCTCCCCAAGTTGTGGGTGGAGCTGGGATGTGAACGTTGGGGGGAGCCTGATCTCCCCCCACTTTGTGCGGCCCCTTGTGTGTGTGTGTGTGTGTGTGTAGATATTGCCAAACCTGGATAAACCAGTTTCATTTGGTGCTTGCCTCGTGATGTGCCGGCGCACTGTCTGTGATGCGCCCCCCCCTCGCAAAGATATCACAGCGCGAGATAAAGTTTAACGCAGGGGAGTGGGAAGTGATTGGTTTTGGTCAGAGGAATACAGAGGGGGCAATAGAAAATAAAGGGTACAATTCTAAAAGGGGGGTCATTCCTAGCACAAAGGGAGATGGTTGTGGTTGTCGATGGTCAGTCATCTCAGCTCCAGGACATCACTGCAGGAATCCCTCAGGGTTAGTGTCCTCGGTCCAACCATCTTCAGCTGCTTCCTCAATGACCTTCCTTCCATCGTAAGGTCAGGAGTGGGGGGTGTTCGCTGATGGTCGCACAATGTTCAGCTCCATTCCCGACTCCTCAGATACTGAAGCAGCCCCGGGTCCAAATGCAGCAAGACCTGGACAATATCCAGGCTCAGGGCTGACAAGTGGAGAGTAACATTCACACCACACAAGTACCAGGCAATGACCATCTCCAACAAGAGAGAATCCAACCATCGCCCCCTTGATGTTCAATGGCATCACCATCACTGAATCCCCACGACTATCAACATCCTGGAGGTTACCATTGACCAGAAACTGAACTGGGACCCAGACAGATAAATACTGTGGCTACAAGAGCAGGTCAGAGGCTGGGAATCCTGCGGAGAGTAACTCACCTCCTGACTCCCCCCCCCAAACCCTGTCCACCATCTACAAGGCACAAGTCAGGAGTGTGGATGGGACACTCCCCACTTGCCTGGATGAGTTGCAGCTCCCACAACACTCGAGAAGCTCGACACCGTCCAGGACAAAGCAGCCCCCTCCCCCCGCTCAATTGGCACCCCATCCACAAACATTCACTCCCTCCACCCACCGACGCACAGGGGCAGCAGCGTGTGTACCATCTACAAGATGCACTGCAGCAACTCGCCAAGGCTCCTTCGACAGCGCCGCCCAAACCCACGACCCCCTCCCATCCAGAAGATGCACTCGGAGTCTGGAATGAGCTGCCCGAGGGTGTGGGGCAGGTTCAATCGAGGGGGAACTAGATTGTTATCGGAGAAGGAGGAATGTGTGTGGAGTGGGTGAGAAGGTCGGTCGGTGGGGGGGTGGGGTTTGTTGGGGGGGGTAAATGGCATGAGGAGAATGCCTCACCGGGTGGGGGGCCGCTGGTAGACACGGGAATGGGGCTGAGTGGCCTGTTGCTGAGTGGGAAGGATTGTGTGACCCTCTCGCCCCTCCCTGTTACAGAGTGCCGGGAGGAACGGTACCCGTGTACCCGCCTGTATTCGGTCTACCATCCACTGAAGCAGTGCGTCCACAGTCTGTGTTTCTACAGGTAAGGGAGGTGGTGCTCGGGGCAGGGGGTGGTGGGGTAGCGTGGTTAACGGGCGACGCCGGGAGTGGGAGAGGGGCCGGAGGGAGGGGGGAGCTCTCTGCTCTACCGAGGCAGCCTTGCCCCCTCCTACCCACCCCTCCCTCCCTGGCTGGGCTCCGTAAGAACGGATGTTTGTCAACCTGTCACCCCTGTTACCCTCCTCAGTCTGCGGAGGATGTACGTGGTCAACAAGGAGATCTGCATGCGGACGGTCTGCCAGGAGGAAGAGAAGATTAAAGGTAAGACTGCTCGCCCCATCTGTCACTTTACTCTGTATCTAACCCCATGCTGTACCTGTCCTGGGAGTGTTTGATGGGGATGGTGTAGAGGGAAATTTACTCTGTATCTAACCCCGTGCTGTACCTGTCCTGGGAGTGTTTGATGGGGGAGGGTGTAGAGGGGGGGGTATTTACTCCGTATCTAACCGTGTCTTACTCTTTCTCTCTGCCCCCACAGCGGACCTCTGTCGGACTCAGTTTGGATGGCCTCGGCGCTATCGCAGGAACAATGGGGTCCGACAGCGAATTCGTTGCAAGGATCTTGTTCCTTGAGCGCTGACGACGCCTGGGGGGGTGGACAGGCTGTGATGTGGGGGAGGGAGGTGGAGGCTGGGGTAGTGGGTGTGGCACGGCTGGGTGGGTGTGTGGGATGGGGGGAGTGGGAGGGCTGGGGAGTGGTGCGGGGGTGGATGTGACAGTGTTGGTCCGGGAGCTGCAGTAACGGGGCCGATTTGTTGTTGGAGGGGGGGAATCTCTGTACCTCCCGACTCTTTCCTCCACTCCCCAACCCCCACTGACATCACTGACTCCCCCCCCCACCCCCCGTCTCCCCATCTCCCACTCCCGGCGCCACTCCCCCTTCCCCTCCCCCCCATCCACCTCTCCCTGCTCCGGGGACGAGGCCAAGACATGGTGCTACCCCTTCCCCCCCACCTACCCCCTACCCCCGCCCGCCTCACTCTGTTTAGCTCCCCCCACCCCCCACCCCCCACACAAGGTTGGAAAGACCCAGAGACCCACGTCCGGTCAAGGCTGTGGGTGGGGTTGGCAGACGAGGCAGGGACTTCCCCCTTCTCCCCCTCCCCCCCTCCACCCAACCCAACCTCCCCTAACCCAACACCCCCACTACACCCCCCCCCCAACAAACCCCCGCCCGCTCCGATAGGTCCCCGACCGACAGGTCTGACCAGAATTGGACCCCCAACTTGACCTCAATATTGGCGTCTATCTCCTTGCCCATAGAATTGGGTCTTTAAAATTGGTGTCTGTCTCCCTGCCTGTAGAATTGGGGCCTCAACATTGGCGTCTATCTCCCTGCCCGTAGAATTTGGCCTTAACATTGGCGTCTATCTCCTTGCCCATAGAATTGGACCTGAACATTGGCATCTATCTCCCTGCCCATTGAATTGGGGCCTTAAAATTGACGTCTATCTCCCTGCCCGTAGAATTGGGGCTCAACATTGGCGTCTATCTCCCTGCCTGTAGAATTGGGGCCTCGACATTGGCACCTATCTCCCTGCCCATTGAATTGGGCCTTAAAATTGGTGTCTGTTTCCCTGCTTTTAGAATTGGGGCTTCAACATTGGCGTCTATCTCCCTGCCTGTAGAATTGGGTCTCAACATTGGCGTCTATCTCCCTGCCTGTAGAATTAGGTCTCAACATTGGCGTCTATCTCCCTGCCTGTAGAATTGTGGCCTCAACATTGGCGTCTATCTCCCTGCCTGTAGAATTGTGGCCTCAACATTGGCGTCTATCTCCCTGCCTGTAGAATTGTGGCCTCAACATTGGCGTCTGAGTCTTTGTTTGGCGAACCACTGTGGACTGATCGATGGGGTTGAACGCGGTTTAGTCAGCTTGGCCGTCTTAACCCGACCCCTGACCCCACTGGACACTGTAAAGCGGGGGGTGGGGGGGAGGGGAGGGGGGCGTTTTTGGGGGGAGATTTTGTTAATTGTGGGACCTGGCAGACCCGCTCATTGGCACCGCCCGGGTCCAGTCAGGGGACACGTGGTGGGGGTGAAGGGGGAGGTGACGGCATTTTGGAGCCGCCCATCACGTGCGGGGGTGGGGGGTTTGGGCCTGTGGGGGAGGGGCCGGGGAAGCGAATCGGAGACGCGTGACAGGAAGTGGGCGTGACAGGGGTTACACACGACAGGAAGTGGGCGTGACAGGAAGTGCTTGTGACAGGAAGTGGGCGCGACAGGATGTGCATGTGACAGGAACTGGGCGTGACAGGAAGTGCTTGTGACAGGAAGTGGGCGCGACAGGAAGTGCATGTGACAGGAATTGGGAATGACAGGAAGTGCATGTGACAGGAACTGGGCGCGACAGGAAGTGCAAGTGACAGGAACTGGGCATGACAGGAAGTGGGTGCGACAGGAAGTGCAAGTGAAAGGAACTAGGCATGACAGGAAGTGCACGTGACAGGAACTGGGCGTGACAGGAAGTGCATGTGACAGGAAGTGGGCTTGACAGGGCGTATGCGCGAGAGGAAGTGGGTGTGACATGTGTGCACGCTACACAAAGTGGGCGTGACAGGAAGTGCATGTGACAGGAACTGGGCTTGACAGGAAGTGCATGTGACAGGAAGTGGGCGCGACAGGAAGTGCAAGTGACAGGAACTGGGCATGACAGGAAGTGGGTGCGACAGGAAGTGCAAGTGAAAGGAACTAGGCATGACAGGAAGTGCACGTGACAGGAACTGGGCGTGACAGGAAGTGCATGTGACAGGAAGTGGGCGTGACAGGGCCTATGCGCGACAGGAAGTGGGTGTGACGTGTGCACGCTGCCGGAAGTGGGCGTGACAGGAAGTGCATGTGACAGGAACTGGGCTTGACAGGAAGTGCATGTGACAGGAAGTGGGCGCGACAGGGTGTACATGTGACAGGAAGTGGGCGCGACAGGGCGTACGCGTGACAGGAAGTGGGTGCCACGGGTCCCGCAGACCACTCCCCTGCCCCCCCACACACGTACCCCCCAACGCCAAATCCACAGGAACAGTCCCACATCCCCCACCCCCCAAAACCCACGCATCCCCCACTGCTTGGACCCCCCTCCCCTCAAAAACAACCCATCGAGGCCCCAGCAGCAGAGGAAGAGGCAACGGATTCGATTCCCCCCCCACCCCACATTCCCTTCCCGCTCGGGCAGAGGCGGGAGGGAGAGAGGGAGAGAGAGAGAGGGAGAGACGACCCTCGGAGGGACGGGGAGGGTGTTCCACCGGCCCCCCACCACCCCCCTCCCTCCTGTTGTACCAACATCCTCCCTCCGTCCCTCCCTCCCTCCCCCACCCCCCGACCCCCGCCCATCCCCCCGTTCTCCCTCGCTCACGCTCGCTGGTGTTGACATTTAACCCGCGCTGTTAATCCCCTCGCATAGCCGCCGCACTGTGTCCCCCCCTCACCACCCCCACCCAACACCCCCTCCCCCCCAACCTCCCTCTCCCCCCTCCCGCCCCTACCCCCAACCCATCACCCCCTCCCCCCCAACCCAACACCCCCTCCCCCCCAACCCAACACCCCCTCCCCCCCAACCCAACACCCCCTCCCCCCCAACCTCCCTCTCCCCCCTCCCACCCCTCCCCCCAACCCAACACCCACTCCCCCCAACCCAACACCCCCTCCCCCCCAACCCAACACCCCCTCCCCCCAACCCAACACCCCCTCCCCCCCAACCTCCCTCTCCCCCCTCCCGCCCCTCCCCCCAACCCAACACCCCCTCCCCCCACCTCAATCTCCCCCCTCCTGCCCCTCCCCCACCCAACACCCCCTCTCCCCACCTCCCTCTCCCCCTCCCCCCACCTCAATCTCCCCCCTCCTGCCCCTCCCCCCACCTCCCTCTCCCCCTCCCCCCACCTCCCTCTCCCCCTCCCCCCACCTCCCTCTCCCCCTCCCCCCACCTCCCTCTCCCCCTCCCCCCACCTCCCTCTCCCCCTCCCACCATCTCCCTCTCCCCCTCCCCCCACCTCCCTCTCCCCCTCCCCCCACCTCCCTCTCCCCCCTCCTGCCCCTCCCCCACCTCCCTCTCCCCCCTCCTGCCTCTCCCCCCTCCTGCCCCTCCCCCTCCTGCCTCTCCCCCCTCCTGCCCCTCCCCCTCCTGCCCCTCCCCCGCCTCCCACTCCCCCTCACCCCATCTCCCCCTCCCCCCTCCTCCCCTCCCCCCACCTCCCCCCTCCTGCCCCTCCCCCCACCTCCCTCTCCCCCTCCCCCCACCTCCCCCTCCTCCCCTCCCCCCCCCTCATCTGCGGGGACCACGTTTTACTGAACAATAAAAAAATAAACACACGACGTTCTGGCTTGAGACTCTCTCCTCCCCTTTTCTTTCTCTCTTTCTCTCTCTCCCGCCCTCCGGCGGGGGCCGACGGGTGAGGTGTGTGCGGAGGGGGGGAGGGGGTGTTGGGGGGGAGGGGGAGGGGGTGTGTTGGTGGGGGTTGGGGGGAGTCAGACGCTGACCCTTTCCACCCCCTCCTCATCCTCTTCCCCACCCCCCCCGGCGATCCGGAACGTCCCGGCCGGGAACCAGCCCTTGCTTCCGAGTCCGGGAACCGCATCTCCCCCCCCCAACCCCCCACCAACTCCACCACCAAACTTGCCGGAGTTTCTGCAGCCAAAGACCTTCGAAGCAAAAAAAAAAAGAAATTAGCCGGAACTTTCTCCCTTCGGTCAATACATTTTAATCGGGTGACGCGTGCGTGAAAAAATATCGAGTGTTTATATATATATATATATAATTGTAAAAAAAAACACAAGGTTAGTGACATTGGAGGGCTTTCCTTACAACATGAGAGCACAAAGAGCGGAAGTGAGACCCGATTTGGGGCGAGGGGAGGGCGGGTGCGAGGGGGACTCGCCGGCTCTCCCCGAGATTGGAGGGCGACTCGCACCCCGCTTCCCGGGAATGGAATACTACCCCCTTTCACTCCCCCCCCCACACCCCACCCCACCTCGTTCCGCCTCACCAATGGCACTCTTCAATTGGGGAGGGGTGGTGGAGTAGCGTGGGCAATGGGAGACCAGGATCCCACCCTCAACCCCCCTTCCCCTGACGGAGGGATGGAGCCAGTGTCGCCGGCCGCCTTCAGCTGCACCCCCTGTATCCACCCCACCCACCCCACCACCAGCACCCCCCCCAGGCCTTGCACAGGCCGGAGATCGGTTAATGTGCAGGACTCTCGAACCGAGAACATCTTTGTACATAATCGCAAAAAAAATAGACTTTACCGCGGATAAACACCTTCATAACGGAGAGAGAGTGAGAGAGACGGAGGGAGAGAGAGAGAGGGAGAGAGACAGAGGGAGAGAGACACAGAGAGATGGAGGCAGAGAGACAGAGAGAGAGAGACAGAGAGAGAGAGAGACAGAGAGAGAGAGACAGAGAGAGAGAGAGACAGAGAGAGAGAGAGACAGAGAGAGAGAGAGACAGAGAGAGAGAGAGACAGAGAGAGAGAGTCAGAGACACAGAGAGTCAGAGACACAGAGAGAGAGAGAGACAGAGAGAGACAGAGAGAGAGAGACAGAGAGAGAGAGGCAGAGAGAGAGGCAGAGAGAGAGACAGAGAGAGAGGCAGAGAGAGAGGCAGAGAGAGGCAGAGAGAGAGGCAGAGAGAGAGGCAGAGAGAGAGGCAGAGAGAGAGACAGAGAGAGAGACAGAGAGAGAGACAGAGAGAGAGACAGAGAGAGAGACAGAGGGAGAGACAGAGGGAGAGAGAGGTGGAGAGAGGGAGACGGGCAGAGGGAGAGAGAGAGAGAGAGACGGAGGGAGAGAGAGAGAGAGACAGACAGAGGGAGAGAGAGACAGACAGACGGAGGGAGAGAGAGAGACGGAGAGAGAGAGAGATGGAGGGAGAGAGACACACAGGAAGAGACAGGTATATAGAGAGTGGGAGACGGAGAGGGCGAGAGGGGGAGAGAGGGAGAGAGAGATATAGACAGAGAGAGAGGTAGAGAGAGACAGAGAGGGAGAGACAGAGAGGGAGAGACAGAGAGAGTGAGAGACAGAGAGAGGGAGAGACAGAGAGAGAGAGACAGAGAGATAGACAGAGAGAGAGAGACAGAGAAAGAGAGACAGAGAGAGAGACAGAGAGAGGGAGAGACAGAGAGACAGAGAGAGAAAGACAGAGAGAGAAAGACAGAGAGAGAGAGATGGAGGGGACAGAGATGGAGGGACAGAGATGGAGGGACAGAGATGGAGGGACAGAGATGGAGGGACAGAGATGGAGGGACAGAGACGGAGGGAGAGAGACAGAGGGAGAGAGATAGAGGGAGACAGACAGACAGAGACAGAGAGAGACGGAGAGAGAGAGAGACACAGACAGAGAGAGACACACAGAGAGAGAAACAGAGACAGAGAGAGAGAGAGTGTCAGAGACACAGAGAGAGACAGAGAGACACAGAGAGACACAGAGAGAGAGAGACAGAGAGAGAGACACAGACACAGACACAGACGGAGAGAGAGACACAAACACAGACAGAGAGAGACACAGACAGAGAGACACAGACAGAGAGAGAGACACAGAGAAAGACACAGACAGAGACACAGACGGAGAGAGAGACACAGACGGAGAGAGAGACACAGACACAGACGGAGAGAGAGAGACACAGACAGAGAGAGAGACACAGACAGACGGAGAGAGAGACACAGATGGAGAGAGAGACACAGACACAGACGGAGAGAGAGACACAGACACAGACGGAGAGAGAGACACAGACACAGACGGAGAGAAACACAGACAGAGAGAGAGACACAGACAAAGACGGAGAGACAGACACAGATGGAGAGAGAGACACAGACACAGACGGAGAGACAGACACAGACACAGACGGAGAGAGAGAGACACAGACAGAGAGAGAGACACAGACGGAGAGAGAGACACAGACACAGACGGAGAGAGAGAGACACAGACAAAGAGAGAGACACAGACTGGGAGAGAGAAACAGACACAGAGAGAGACACAGACACAGAGTGAGACACAGACGGAGAGAGAAACACAGACACAGACGGAGAGAGAGACACAGACACAGACGGAGAGAGAGACACAGACAGAGAGAGAGACACAGACGGAGGGAGAGACACAGACGGAGAGAGAGACACACAGACACAGACGGAGAGAGAGAGACACAGACACAGAGAGAGACACAGACTGGGAGAGAGACACAGACACAGACAGAGAGAGAGACACAGACACAGACGGAGAGAGAGACACAGACAGACGTGTAGAGGCTTCAATCCTTCATCGGTGAACAGACGAATCCTATTCGCCCTCCGCCAGCTACAGTAAACCCGACTTCAGGGTCCAGCCCCCCCCACGCCACCCAAACCCCCGGGAAAAGGCGGCCGGAGTGTCCAGACCCTCCCCGAGCCGGTGGGAGGTGGGAGGTGGGGGGTCAGAGTTCAGCTCCCGGCGGGGGACGGTGTGGGCTGAGAGACGGACTGCGGACGGGCGAGGGAGCAGAGGGACAGGCCGGGGAGGAGCGCAGGCTGCGGGTGAGCGAGCGGTCCAGACGCCGGGTCTCCGAGGCCAGGACGGACAGCTCGGGGTCACGGGACACGGCGTTGAGGGAGTCGGTCAGGTTCCGGCGCAGGCCGGAGAGCTGGTGGTTAGTCCGGGACGACAGGCGGATGTACTGCTGCTTGTGCTGGAGCTCGACGCTGAGCTGGGTCTTCAGGAGAGAGACCTGGGCCAGAGAGAGAGAGAGAGAGAGAGAGACAGTGAAGGCAACAGACAGTGCGGCACTCCCTCAGTACTGACCCTCCGACAGTGCGGCTCTCCCTCAGCACTGACCCTCCGACAGTGCGGCTCTCCCTCAGCACTGACCCTCCGACAGTGCGGCTCTCCCTCAGCACTGACCCTCCGACAGTGCGGCACTCCCTCAGCACTGACCCTCCGACAGTGCGGCTCTCCCTCAGTACTGACCCTCCGACAGTGCGGCTCTCCCTCAACACTGACCCTCCGACAGTGCGGCTCTCCCTCAGCACTGACCCTCCGACAGTGCGGCTCTCCCTCAGTACTGACCCTCCGACAGTGCGGCTCTCCCTCAACACTGACCCTCCGACAGTGCGGCTCTCCCTCAGCACTGACCCTCCGACAGTGCGGCTCTCCCTCAGTACTGACCCTCCGACAGTGCGGCTCTCCCTCAGTACTGACCCTCCCACAGTGCGGCTCTCCCTCAGCACTGACCCTCCGACTGCGGCTCTCCCTCAGTACTGACCCTCCGACAGTGCGGCTCTCCCTCAGTACTGACCCTCCGACAGTGCGGCTCTCCCTCAGTACTGACCCTCCGACAGTGCGGCTCTCCCTCAGTACTGACCCTCCGACAGTGCGGCTCTCCCTCAGCACTGACCCTCCGACAGTGCGGCTCTCCCTCAGCACTGACCCTCCGACAGTGCGGCACTCCCTCAGCACTGACCCTCCCACAGTGCGGCTCTCCCTCAGCACTGACCCT
Source organism: Carcharodon carcharias (assembly GCF_017639515.1). NCBI lineage: Eukaryota > Metazoa > Chordata > Chondrichthyes > Lamniformes > Lamnidae > Carcharodon > Carcharodon carcharias. The sequence goes on from NW_024471175.1 coordinate 61,195, forward strand.
CCGACAGTGCGGCTCGCCCTCAGTACTGACCCTCCGACAGTGTGGCTCTCCCTCAGTACTGACCCTCCCACAGTGCAGCACTCCCTCAGTACTGACCCTCCGACAGTGCGGCTCTCCCTCAGTACTGACCCTCCGACAGTGCGGCTCTCCCTCAGCACTGACCCTCCAACAGTGCGGCTCTCCCTCAGCACTGACCCTCCAACAGTGCGGCTCTCCCTCAGTACTGACCCTCCGACAGTGCGGCTCTCCCTCAGTACTGACCCTCCGACAGTGCGGCTCTCCCTCAGCACTGACCCTCCGACAGTGCGGCTCTCCCTCAGCACTGACCCTCCGACAGTGCGGCTCTCCCTCAGCACTGACCCTCCATCAGTACTGACCCTCTGACCGTGCGGCTCTCCCTCTGCCCTGACCCTCCGAGAGTGCGGCTCTCCCTCAGCACTGACCCTCCGACAGTGCGGCTCTCCCTCAGTACTGACCCTCCGACAGTGCGGCTCTCCCTCAGCACTGACCCTCTGACAGTGTGGCACTCCCTCAGTACTGACCCTCCAACAGTGCGGCACTCCCTCAGTACTGACCCCGTCGACAGTGCGGCTCTCCCTCAGTACTGACCCTCCGACAGTGCGGCTCTCCCTCAGCACTGACCCTCTGACAGTGAGGCTCTCCCTCAGCACTGACCCTCCGACAGTGAGGCTCTACCTCAGTCCTGACCCTCCGACAGTGAGGCTCTCCCTCAGTACTGACCCTCCGACAGTGCGGCTCTCCCTCAATACTGACCCTCCGACAGTGCAGCTCTCCCTCAGCACTGACCCTCTGACAGTGCGGCTCTCCCTCAGTACTGACCCACCGACAGTGCGGCTCTACCTCAGCACTGACCCTCCGACAGTGCGGCTCTCCCTCAGTACTGACCCTCCGACAGTGCGGCTCTCCCTCTGCACTGACCCTCCGACAGTGCGGCTCTCCCTCAGTACTGACCCTCCAACAGTGAGGCTCTCCCTCAGCACTGACCCTCCGACAGTGCGGCACTCCCTCAGTCCTGACCCTCCGACAGTGCGGCTCTCCCTCAGTACTGACCCTCCAACAGTGCGGCTCTCCCTCAGCACTGACCCTCCCACAATGCGGCTCTCCCTCAGTACTGACCCTCCGACAGTGCGGCTCTCCCTCGGCACAGACCCTCCGACAGTGCAGCACTCCCTCAGCACTGACCCTCCGACAGTGCGGCTCTCACTCAGTACTGATCCTCCGACAGTGCGGCTCTCCCTTAGCACTGACCCTCCGACAGTGCAGCACTCCCTCACCACTGACACTCTGACAGTGCGGCTCTCCCTCAGTACTGACCCTCCGACAGTGCGGCACTCCCTCAGCACTGACCCTCTGACAGTGCGGCACTCCCTCAGCACTGACCCTTGCTCGTGCTGACTCACCTGCTCCTCCAGCCCCTTCACTCTTTGTCGGTGGGCTCTCTCTCTCGACTCCAGTGTCGTCTCAAGCTGTCTGTTGGAAAGGCGTAAGTGGTCGACTTCCCCCTTCAGTTCAGTTTGTCCTCTGGATGTGACTTTAGCAATCTCGCGATTGTGGCAGCTCTTTATCTCAGCCAGTTGAGTCTGGAGAGAGGTGGCAGAGAGATACACTGGACAAAAGGTTCTTTAAGTCAACATGTCCCCTCGGTTCGACCACACTCGGAGCACCGTGCACAGTTCCGCTCTCCGTATCCCCCCCTCGGTTAGACCACACTCGGAGCACCGTGCACAGATCTGGTCTCCATATCACCCCCTCGGTTAGACCATACTGGGAGCACCGTGCATAGTTCCGGTCTCCGTATCCCCCTCTCGGTTAGACCACACTTGGAGCACCATGCACAGTTCCGGCCACTGTACCCCCCACCTCGGTTAGACCACACTGGGAGCACCGTGCACAGTTCCGGTCTCCGTATCTCCCCACCTCGGTTAGACCACACTCGGAGCACCGTGCACAGTTTTGGTTTGGGAGGGTTTGAACTACTGGGACAGACTGAACAGGCTGGGACTCTTTTCTCTCAATAAGAAAAGGCTGAAGGGTGACCAGATCAAGCTCTGCTCGATGATGAAAGGGGTCTTGATAACATCGACGAAGAGATGTTCCCACTCGCCGGAGAGACCAGAGCTCGGGTCAATATACGATCGTCAGAAATGTATCCGATGGGGAATTCAGGAGAAACTGCTTCATCCAGAGAGTGGGGAGAATGTGGAACTCGATCCCACAGGGAGTGGAGGCTGAGGGAGAATCGTGTTGATGTATTTACCAACATCCTGGGGGTTACCATTGACCAGAAACTGAACTGGTACCCAGACAGATAAATACTGTGGCTACAAGAGCAGGTCAGAGGCTGGGAATCCTGCGGAGAGTAACTCACCTCCTGACTCCCCCCCCGCCCAAAATCCTGTCCACCATCTACAAGGCACAAGTCAGGAGTGTGGATGGGACACTCCCCACTTACCTGGATGAGTTGCAGCTCCCACAACCCTCGAGAAGCTCGACACCGTCCAGGACAAAGCAGCACCCCCTCCCCACAGTTCGATCGGCACCCCATCCACAAACATTCACTCCCTCCACCCACCGACGCACAGGGGCAGCAGCGTGTGTACCATCTACAAGATGCACTGCAGCAACTCGCCAAGGCTCCTTCGACAGCGCCGCCCAAACCCACGACCCACTCCCTTCTAGAAGGACGAGGGCAGCAGACACATGGGGAACGCCCACCACCTGGAAGTTCCCCTCCGAGCCCCTCACCATCCCGACTTGGGAATATATCGGCCGCTCCTTCTCTGTCGCTGGGTCAAAATCCTGGAACTCCCTCCCTAACAGCGCCGTGGGTGTACCTACACCACACGGGTCAAAATCCTGGAACTCCCTCCCTAACAGCGCCGTGTGTGTACCTACGCCACACGGACAAAATCCTGGAACTCCCTCCCTAACAGCGCCGTGGGTGTACCTACACCACACCGGGACTGCAGCAGCTCAAAAATGTGGCTCTACCCCCACCCCCTTCTCAAGGGGGCACTTAGGGACGGGCAATAAATGCTGGGCCCGGCGAGTGACCCCCACATCCCGGGAGTGAATTTGAAAATGAAATTGAGTTGGAGGCTCGATGTCCTGTCCAACCCTCTTCTCACCTGCAGCTCCTGGAGTTTGTGCTTGGTGGAACCCAGCTCCTTCTCGGTGGCTGACACAGTCTCATTGAGACGCTGCTGCTCGATGGAGAGGTGGCGCGTCTCTCCCTCCATCCGCAGCTTCTCGCTCTCGGCCTGCCAAGGGACACAGGGGGCGGGGTGGGGAGGAGGGTAGGTGGATAAACAGTTAACTGGGGATCCCTGGGGTGCCGTCTTGCCCTCCGCAGTCATGCCCGACCCCCCCATCCCCTCCCCGCAAACCTCACCCCCACCCCCCCACCTCCCCGCGTCCCTCATTCCCTCTGTCCCTCTGTCCCTTCTCCTCATTCAGGCCTCTACTCTCGCAATGAGGCCTAGTAGTGCCAACACATCCCTACTCCCAGTGAGGCCTAGCACTGCCAACTCATCCCTACTCCCAGTGAGGCCTTGCATCGTCAACTCATCCCTACTCCCAGTGAGGCCTTGCATCATCAACTCATCCGCAGTCCCAGTTAAGCCTAGTATTGCCAACTTGTCCTTACTCCCGGTGCATCCTAGCACTGCCAACTCATCCCTACTCCCAGTGAGGCCTAGTATTGCCAGCTCATCCTTACTCCCAGTTAGGCCTAGCATCGTCAACTTATCCCTACTCCCAGTGTGGCCTAGCACCAGCAACTCATCCTTACTCTCAGTGAGGCCTTGCATCGTCGACTCATCCCCAGTCTCAGTGCCTAGTATTGCTCACTCATCCTTGGCGCCAATGAGGCCTAGTATTGTCAATTTTTCCTTACTCCCAGTGAGGCCGACTATCAACATCTCATCCTTACTCCCAGTGAGACATTCCATCAACATCTCATCCTTACTCTCAGTGAGGCTTAGCATAGACAATCATCCTCACTCCCAGTGAGACATTAATCAGCCAATTCATCCTTTCTCTCAGTGAGGGCTAGCATCGTCAAAGCATCCTCACTCCCAGTGAGGCCTAAATTGGCCAACAGATCCTTACTCCCAGTGTACAGAGATTTGCCAATCATCCTCACTCCCAATGAGGGCTACTATCACCAACTCATCCTTACTCACAGTGTTATCGAGTGTCGCCAATCATCTTCAGTCCCAGTGAGGCCTACTATCACTAAGTCATCCTTACTCCCAGTGAGGCCTAGCATCGCCAATCATCCTCACTCCCAATGAGGCCTAGTATTGCCAACTCATCCTCACTCCCGTTGAGGCCTTGTATCACCAACTCGACCCTACTCCCGCAATGAGGCCTTGCATTGTCAACTTGTCCCTACTCCCGGTGCAGCCTGGCACATCAACTCATCCCTACTCCCCGTGATGCCTAGTATTGCCAACTCATCCCTACTCGCAGTGTGGCCTAGAACCGCCAACTCATCATTACTCCCAGTGAGGCCTAGTGTTTCCAACTCATCCTTACTTCTGGTGAGGCCTAGTATTGCCAACTCATCCTTACTGCCAGTGAGGCCTCGCATCGCTAATCATCCTAACTCCCAGTGAGGCCTACTATCACCAACTCATCCTAACTCCCAGTCGGACCTGGCATCGTCAAAGCATCCTCACTCCATTGATGACTACTATCACCAACTCATCCTTACTCCCAGTGAGGCCTCGTATCGCCAATCTTCCTCATTCCCAGTGAGACCTACTATCACCAACTCATCCTTACTCCCAGTGAGGCCTTGCATCGCCAATCATCCTCACTCCCAGTGAGGTCTACTATCACCAACTCATCCCTACTCCCAGTGCAGTCTAGCACCACCAACACATCCTTACTCTCAGTGAGGCTTAGCATAGTCAATCATCCTCACTCCCAGTGAGACATTAATCAGCCAACTCATCCTTTCCCCCAGTGAGGCCTAGCATTGTCAAAGCATCCTCACTCCCGCTGTGGCCTAAATTGGCCAACTGATCCTTACTCCCAGTGTACAGAGATTTGCCAATCAGCCTCAATCCCAATGAGGCCTACTATGACCAACTCATCCTTACTCCCAGTGAGGCCTAGCATCGCCAATCATCCTCACTCCCAATGAGGCCTAGTATTGCCAACTCATCTTTACTCCCGGTGAGGCCTTGTATCACCAACTCGACCCTACTCCCGCAATGAGGCCTTGCATGATCAACTCGTCCCTACTCCTGGTGCAGCCTGGCACATCAACTCATCCCTACTCCCCGTGAGGCCTAGTATTGCCAACTCATCCCTACTCCCAGTGTGGCCTAGCACCGCCAACTCATTCTTACTCCCAGTGAGACCTACTATCACCACTCATTCTCACTCCCAGTGAGGCCTACTATCACCAACTCATCCCTACGCCCAGTGCAGTCTAGCACTGCCAACTCATCCTTACTCCCAGTGAGGCCTAGTGTTTCCAACTCATCCTTACTTCTGGTGAGGCCTAGTATTGCCAACTCATCCTTACTCCCAGTGAGGCCTCGCATCGCTAATCATCCTAACTCCCAGTGAAGCCTACTATCACCAACTCATCCTAACTCCCTGTCGGACCTGGCATCGCCAAAGCATCCTCATTCCCAGTGAGACCTACTATCACCAACTCATCCTTACTCCCAGTGAGGCCTTGCATCGCCAATCATCCTCATTCCCACTGAGGCCTAGTATTGCCAACTCAGCCTTACTCCCGGTGAGGCCTCGCATCGCCAATCATCCTCACTCCCAGTGAGGTCTACTATCAGCAACTCATCCCTACTCCCAGTGCAGTCTAGCACCACCAACACATCCTTACTCTCAGTGAGGCTTAGCATAGTCAATCATCCTCACTACCAGTGAGACATTAATCAGCCCAATTCAACCTTTCCCCCAGTGAGGCCTAGCATTGTCAAAGCATCCTCACTCCCGCTGTGGCCTAAATAGGCCAACTGATCCTTACTCCCACTGTACTGAGATTTGCCAATCAGCCTCAATCCCAGTGAGGCCTACTATGACCAACTCATACTTACTCCCAGTGAGGCCTAGCATCGCCAATCATCCTCAATCCCAGTGTGGCCTACTATCACCAACTCATCCTTACTCCCAGTGAGGCCTAGCATCGCCAATCATCCTTACTCCCAGTGAGGCCTACTATCACCAACTCATCCTTACTCCCGGTGAGGCCTCGCATCACCAACTTGAGCCTACTCTCGCAATGAGGCCTTGCATCGTCAACTCATCCCTACTCCCCGTGAGGCCTAGTATTGCCAACTCATCTCTACTCCCAGTGAGGCCTAGTATTGCCAACTGATCCTTACTCCCAGTGAGGCCTAGCATTGCCAATCCTCCTCACTCCCGGTGAGACGATAATCAGCCAATTCATCCTTTCTCTCAGTGAGGCCTAGCATTGTCAAAGCATCCTCACTTCCGGTGAGGCCTAAATTGGCCAACCGATCCTTACTCCCAGTGTACCGAGGTTTGCCAATCATCCTCACTCCCAATGAGGCCTACTATCACCAAATCATCCTTACTCCCAGTGAGGCTTAGCGTCGCCAATCATCCTCACTCCCAGTGAGGCCTACTATCACCATCTCATCCTCACTCCCAGTAAAGCCTACTATCACCAACTCATCCTCACTCCCAGTAAAGCCCTACTATCACCAACTCATCCTAACTCCCAGTGAGGCCTCGCATCGCCAATCATCCTTAATCCCAGTGAGGCCTACTATCACCAAATCATCCTTACTCCCGGTGAGGCCTCGCATCGCCAACTCGATCCTACTCCCGCAATGAAGCCTGGCACCGTCAACTCATCCCTACTCCCCGTTTGGCCTAGTATTGCCAACTGATCCCTACTCCAGTGAGGCCTAGTATTGCCAACTCATCGTTACTTCCGGTGAGGCCCAGTAATTGCTAACTCATCCCTTCTCCCAGTGCGGCCTAGTGTTGACAATCATCCTCACTCCCAGTGAGGCCCACTATCACCAACTCATCCTTACACCCAGTGAGGCCTAGCATTGCTAATCATCCTAACTCCCAATGAGGTGTTCTATCACCAACTCATCCCTACTCCCAGTGAGGCCTAGCATCACCAACTCATCCTTACTCCCAGTGAGGCCTAGCATTGTCAATCATCCTCACTTCCCAGTGAAGCCCACTATCACCAACTCATCCCTACTACCAGTGAGGCCTACCATCGTCAATCATCCTCACTCCCAGTGAAGCCTACCATCACCAACTCATCCTTACTACCAGTGAGGCAGAGTATTGCCAACTCATCCTTATTCCAGGTGGGGCCTAGTATTGCCAAACTTCCTCACTCCCAGTGAGGCCTACTATCACCAACTCATCCCTACTCCCAGTGCAGCCTGGCAGTGCCAACTCATCCTTACTCTCAGTGAGGCTTTGCATCGTCAACTCATCCCTACTCCCAGTGCGGTCTAGTACCACCGACTCATCCTCACTCCCAGTGAGATATTAATCAGCCAATTCATCCTTTCTCTCAGTGAGGGCTAGCATCGTCAAAGCATCCTCACTCCCAGTGAGGCCTAAATTGGCCAACAGATCCTTACTCCCAGTGTACAGAGATTTGCCAATCATCCTCACTCCCAATGAGGGCCTACTATCACCAACTCATCCTTACTCACAGTGTTATTGAGTGTCGCCAATCATCTTCAGCCCAGTGAGGCCTACTATCACTAAGTCATCCTTACTCCCAGTGAGGCCCTAGCATCGCCAATCATCCTCACTCCCAGTGAAGCCTAGTATTGCCAACTCATCCTCACTCCCGTTGAGGCCTTGTATCACCAACTCGACCCTACTCCCGCAATGAGGCCTTGCATTGTCAACTTGTCCTTACTCCCGGTGCAGCCTGGCACATCAACTCATACCTACTCCCCGTGATGCCCTAGTATTGCCAACTCATCCCTACTCCCAGTGTGGCCTAGCACCGCCAACTCATCCTTACTCCCAGTGAGACCTACTATCACAAACTCATTCTCACTCCCATGAGGCCTACTATCACCAACTGATCCCTACGCCCAGTGCAGTCTAGCACTGCCAACTCATCCTTACTCCCAGTGAGGATTAGTGTTCCAACTCATCCTTACTTCTGGTGAGGCCTAGTATTGCCAACTCATCCTTACTCCCAGTGAGGCCTCGCATCGCTAATCATCCTCACGCCCAGTGAGGCCTACTCTCACCAACTCATCCTTACTCCATTGAGGCCTCGTATCGCCAATCTGCCTCATTCCCAGTGAGACCTACTATCACCAACTCATCCTTACTCCCAGTGAGGCCTTGCATCGCCAAACATCCTCACTCCCAGTGAGGTCTACTATCACCAACTCATCCCTACTCCCAGTGCAGTCCAGCACCACCAACACATCCTTACTCTCAGTGAGGCTTAGCTTAGTCAATCATCCTCACTCCCAGAGAGACATTAATCAGCCAATTCATCCTTTCCCCCAGTGAGGGCCTAGCATTGTCAAAGCATCCTCACTCCCGCTGTGGCCTAAATTGGCCAACTGATCCTTACCTCCAGTGTACAGAGATTTGCCAATCATCATTACTCCCAATGAGGCCTCGCATCGCCAACTCATCCTTACTCCCGGTGAGGCCTCGCATTGCCAACTCGACCCTACTCCCGCAATGAGGCCTTGCATCGTCAACTCGTCCCTACTCCCAGTGCCGCCTAGCACCAGCACATCATCCCTACTCCCCGTGCAGCCTAGTATTGCCAACTCATCTTTACATCTGGTGAGGCCTAGCACCGCCAACTCATCCTTACTCCCCAGTGAGACCTATTATCACCAACTCATTCTCACTCCCAGTGAGGCCTACTATCACCAACACATCCTACGCCCAGTGCAGTCTAGCACTGCCAACTCATCCTTACTCCCAGTGAGGCCTAGTGTTTCCAACTCATCCTTACTTCCGGTGAGGCCTAGTATTGCCAACGTCATCCTTACTCCCAGTGAGGCCTCGCATCGCTAATCATCCTAACTCCCAGTGAGGCCTACTATCACCAACTCATCCTAACTCCTGTCAGACCTGGCATCGCCAAAGCATCCTCACTCCCAGTGAGGCCTACTATCACCAACTCATCCTTACTTCCCAGTGAGGCCTCGTATCACCAATCTTCCTCATTCCCAGTGAGACCTACTATCACCAACTCAACCTTACTCCCAGTGAGGCCTTGCATCGCCAATCATCCTCATTCCTAGTTAGGCCTAGTATTGCCAACTCAACCTTACTCCGGTGAGCCTCGCATCGCCAATCATCCTCACTCCCAGTGAGGTCTACTATCAGAACACCATCCCTACTCCCAGTGCAGTCTAGCACCACAACACATCCTTACTCTCAGTGAGGCTTAGGCATCGTCAATCATCCTCACTACCAGTGAGACATTAATCAGCCAATTCAACTTTCCCCAGTGAGGCCTAGCATTGTCAAAGCATCCTCACTCACCGCTGTGGCCTAAAATGGCCAACTGATCCATACTCCCACTGTACCGAGAGTTGCCAATCAGCCTCAATCCCAGTGAGGCCATCTATGACCAACTCTCCTTACTCCCAGTGAGGCCTATCATCGCCAATCATCCCCACTCCCAGTGAGGCTTACCATCACCATCTCATCTTTACTTCCAGTGAGACCTAGCATCGCCAATCATCCTACTCCCCAGTGAGGCCTAGCAGCGCCAATTGAGCCTACTCCTGCTATGAGGGCCTAGCATCGCCAATCATCCTCTACTCCCTGTGAGGCCTACTATCACCAACTCATCCTTACTCTCCCGGTGAGGCCTCGCATCGCCAACTTGAGCCTAATCCGCAATGAGGCCTTGCATCGGCAACTCATCCCTACTCCCCCGTGAGGCCTATATTGCCAACTCATCCCTTTTCCCAGTGAGGCCTAGTATTGCCAACTGATCCTTACTCCCAGTGAGGCCTATCATTGCCAATCCCTCCTCACTACCAGTGAAGATGATAATCAGCCAATTCATCCTTTCTCGCTGTTGAGGCCTAGCATTGTCAAAGCATCCTCATTTCCCGTGAGGCCCTAAATTTGCCAACCGATCCTTACTCCCATGTACCGAGGTTTGCCAATCATCCTCACTCCCCAATGAGGCCTACTATCACCACATCATCTTACTCCCAGTGAGGCTTAGCGTCGCCAATCATCCTCACTCCAGTGAGGC
>NW_024471176.1:0-14372 GCF_017639515.1 Carcharodon carcharias
CGAGTCCCCTTTAACCTGAGTCCCCTTTAACCTGAGTCCCCTTCAACCTGAGTCCCCTTCAACCTGAGTCCCCTTCAACCTGAGTCCCCTTCAACCTGAGTCCCCTTCAACCTGAGTCCCCTTCAACCTGAGTCCCCTTCAACCTGAGTCCCCTTCAACCTGAGTCCCCTTCAACCTGAGTCCCCTTCAACCTGAGTCCCCTTCAAACCTGAGTCCCCTTCAACCTGAGTCCCTTCAACCTGAGTCCCCTTCAACCTGAGTCCCCTTCAACCTGAGTCCCCTTCAACCTGAGTCCCCTTCACCCGAGACCCTTTTAATCCCCCCGAGTCCCCTTTAACCACCCCCCGTGTCCCCTTTAACCCCCCCGAGTCCCCTTTAACCCCCCCGATCCCCTTTAACCCCCCCGAGTCCCCTTTAACCCCCCCCGAGTCCCCTTTAACCCCGAGTCCCCATTATACCCCCCCCGATCCTCTTTAACCCCCCCCCGAGTCCCCTTTAACCCCCCCGAGTCCCCATTAAACCCCCCCGAGTCCCCTTTAACCCCCCGAGTCCCCTTTAACCCCCCCGAGTCCCCTTTAACCCCCCCGAGTCCCCTTTAACCACCCCCGAGTCCCCTTTAACCACCCCCGAGTCCCCCTTAACCCAAGTCCCTTTTCACCCGTGTCCCCTTTCACCCGAGTCCCCTTTCACCCCCCCGAGTCCCCTTTCACCCCCCCGAGTCCCCTTTCACCCCCCCGAGTCCCCTTTCAACCCCCCGAGTCCCCTTTCAACCCCCCGAGTCCCCTTTCAACCCCCCGAGTCCCCTTTAACCCTCCCGAGTCCCCTTTAACCCCCCCGAGTCCCCTTTAACCCCCCCGAGTCCCCTTTAACCCCCCCGAGTCCCCTTTAACCCCCCCGAGTCCCCTTTAACCCGAGTTCCCTTTAACCTGAGACCCCTTTAACCCCCCGAGTCCCCTTTAACCCGAGTGCCCTTTAACCCGAGTCCCCTTTAACCTGCCCCAAGTCCCCTTTAACCCCCCCCCGAGTCCCCTTTAACCTGAGTCCCCTTCAAGCCCCCCCGAGTCCCCTTTAACCCGAGTCCCCTTTTAACCCCCCCGAGTCCCCTTTAACCCCCCCGAGTCCCCTTTAACCCCCCCGAGTCCCCTTTAACCCGAGTCCCCTTTAACCCGAGTCCCCTTTAACCCGAGTCCCCTTAACCACCCCCGAGTCCCCTTTCACCCGAGTCACCTTTAACCCCCCCGAGTCCCCTTTAAACCCACCCGAGTCCCCTTTAACCCCCCCGAGTCCCCTTTAACCCCCCGAGTCCCCTTTAACCCCCCCGAGTCCCCTTAACCCGAGTCCCCTTTAACCTGCCCCAAGTCCCCTTTAACCCCCCCCGAGTCCCCTTTAACCCCCCCCGAGTCCCCTTTAAACCTGAGTCCCCTTCAAGCCCCCCCGAGTCCCCTTTAACCCGAGTCCCCTTTAAACCCCCCGAGTCCCCTTAAACCCGAGTCCCTTTAACCCGAGTCCCCTTTAACCCGAGGTCCCCTTTAACCCGAGTCCCCTTTAAACCCCCCCCGAGTCCCCTTTAACCCGAGTCCCCTTTAACCCGAGTCCCTTTAACCCGAGTCCCCTTTAACCCGAGTCCCCTTTAACCCGAGTCCCCTTTAACCCGAGTCCCCTTTAACCCGAGTCCCCTTTAACCCGTCCCCTTTAACCCCCCGAGTCCCCTTTAACCCGAGTCCCCTTTAGCCACCCCCGAGTCCCCTTTCACCCGAGTCCCCTTTCACCCGAGTCCCCTTTCACCCGAGTCCCCTTTCACCCGAGTCCCCTTTCACCCGAGTCCCCTTTCACCCGAGTCCCCTTTCACCCGAGTCCCCTTTCACCCGAGTCCCCTTTCACCCGAGTCCCCTTTCACCCGAGTCCCCTTTCACCCGAGTCCCCTTTCACCCGAGTCCCCTTTCACCCGAGTCCCCTTTCACCCGAGTCCCCTTTCACCCGAGTCCCCTTTCACCCGAGTCCCCTTTCACCCGAGTCCCCTTTCACCCGAGTCCCCTTTCACCCGAGTCCCCTTTCACCCGAGTCCCCTTTCACACCCCCGAGTCCCCTTTAACCCGAGTCCCCTTTCACACCCCCGAGTCCCCTTTAACCCGAGTCCCCTTTAACACCCCGAGTCCCGTTTAACCCCCCCCGAGTTCACTTTAACCCCCCCGAGTCCCCTTTAACCCCCCCCGAGTCCCCTTTAACCCCCCCGAGTCCCCTTTAACCCCCCCGAGTCCCCTTTAACCCCCCCGAGTCCCCTTTACCCCCCCGAGTCCCCTTTACCCCCCCGAGTCCCCTTTACCCCCCCGAGTCCCCTTTACCCCCCCCGAGTCCCCTTTAACCCCCCCCGAGTCCGCTTTAACCCCCCCGAGTCCGCTTTAACCCCCCCGTGTCCCCTTTAACCCCCCGGAGTCCCCTTTAACCCCCCCGAGTCCTCTTTAACCCCCCCGAGTCCCCATTAACACCCCCGAGTCCCCTTTAACCCCCCCGAGTCCCCTTTAACCCCCCCGAGTCCCCTTTAACACCCCCCCGAGTCCCCTTTAATCCCCCGAGTCCCCTTTAATCCCCCGAGTCCCCTTTAATCCCCCGAGTCCCCTTTAATCCCCCGAGTCCCCTTTAATCCCCCGAGTCCCCTTTACCCCCCGAGTCCCTTACCCGAGTCCCCTTTACCCCCCCCGAGTCCCCTTTAACCCGAGTCCCCTTTACCCCCCCCGAGTCCCCTTTACCCCCCCCGAGTCCCCTTTACCCCCCCCGAGTCCCCTTTACCCCCCCCGAGTCCCCTTTAAACCCCCCGAGTCCCCTTTAACCCGAGTCCCCCTTAACCCAAGTCCCTTTAACCACTCCCGAGTCCCCTTTCACCCTGGTCCCCTTTCACCCGAGTCCCCTTTCACCCCCCCGAGTCCCCTTTAACCCCCCCGAGTCCCCTTTAACCCCCCCGAGTCCCCTTTAACCCCCCCGAGTCCCCTTTAACCCCCCCGAGTCCCCTTTAACCCCCCCAAGTCCCCTTTAACCCCCCAAGTCCCCTTTAACCTGAGTCCCCTTTAACCCGCCCCAAGTCCCCTTTAACCCCCCCGAGTCCCCTTTAACCCCCCCGAGTCCCCTTCAAGCCCCCCCGAGTCCCCTTTAACCAGAGTCCCCTTTAACCCGAGTCCCCTTTAACCCCCCCGAGTCCATTTTAACCCCCCCCGAGTCCCCTTTAACCCCCCCGAGTCTCCTTTAACCCCCCGAGTCCCCTTTAACCCCCCCGTGTCCCCTTTAACCCCCCCAGAGTCCCCTTTAACCCCCCCGAGTCCCCTTTAACCCCCCCGAGTCCCCTTTAACTCCCCGAGTCCCCTTTAACCCCCCCGAGTCCCCTTTAACCCCCCCGAGTCCCCTTTAACCCCCCCGAGTCCCCTTTCACACCCCCCCGAGTCCCCTTTCACCCCCCCCCGAGTCCCCTTTCACCCCCCCGAGTCCCCTTTCACCCCCCCGAGTCCCCTTTAACCCCCCCGAGTCCCCTTTAACCCCCCGAGTCCCCTTAACCCCCCGTTCCCCTTTAACCCCCCCGAGTCCCCTATTAACACGCCCCGAGTCCCCTTTAACCCCCCCGAGTCCCTTAACCCCCCCGAGTCCCTTTAACCCCCGAGTCCCCTTTAAACCCCCCGATTCCCCTTTAACCCGAGTTCCCGCTTTAACCCCCCGAGTCCCTTTAACCCCCCGATCCCCTTTAACCCCCGAGTCCCCTTTAACCCCCCCGAGTCCCCTTTAACCCCCCCGAGTCCCCTTTAACCCCCCCCGAGTCCCCTTTAACCCCCCCGAGTCCCCTTTAACCCCCCCGAGTCCCCTTTAACCCCCCCGAGTCCCCTTTAACCCCCCCGAGTCCCCTTTAACCCCCCCGAGTCCCCTTTAACCCAGTCCCCTTTAACCCCCCGAGTCCCCTTACCCCCCGAGTCCCGTTTAACACCCCCGAGTCCCCTTTAGCCCCCCCGAGTCCCCTTTAACCTGAGTCCCCTTTAACCTGAGTCCCCTTCAACCTGAGTCCCCTTCAACCTGAGTCCCCTTCAACCTGAGTCCCCTTCAACCTGAGTCCCCTTCAACCTGAGTCCCCTTCAACCTGAGTCCCCTTCAACCTGAGTCCCCTTCAACCTGAGTCCCCTTCAACCTGAGTTCCCTTCAACCTGAGTCCCCTTCAACCTGAGTCCCCTTCAACCTGAGTCCCCTTCAACCCGAGACCCTTTTAATCCCCCCGAGTCCCCTTTAACCACCCCCCGTGTCCCCTTTAACCCCCCCGAGTCCCCTTTAACCCCCCCGATCCCCTTTAACCCCCCCGAGTCCCCTTTAACCCCCCCGAGTCCCCTTTAACCCGAGTCCCCATTATACCCCCCCCGATCCTCTTTAACCCCCCCCCCGAGTCCCCTTTAACCCCCCCGAGTCCCCTTTAACCCCCCCGAGTCCCCTTTAACCCCCCGAGTCCCCTTTAACCCCCCCGAGTCCCCTTTAACCCCCCCGAGTCCCCTTTAACCACCCCCGAGTCCCCTTTAACCACCCCCGAGTCCCCCTTAACCCAAGTCCCTTTTCACCCGTGTCCCCTTTCACCCGAGTCCCCTTTCACCCCCCCGAGTCCCCTTTCACCCCCCCCGAGTCCCCTTTCAACCCCCCGAGTCCCCTTTCAAACCCCCGAGTCCCCTTTAACCCTCCCGAGTCCCTTTAAACCCTCCCGAGTCCCCTTTAACCCCCCCGAGTCCCTTTAACCCCCCCCGAGTCCCCTTTAACCCGAGTTCCCTTTAACCTGAGACCCCTTTAACCCCCGAGTCCCCTTTAACCCGAGTGCCCTTTAACCCGAGTCCCCTTTAACCTGCCCCAAGTCCCCTTTAACCCCCCCCCGAGTCCCCTTTAACCTGAGTCCCCTTCAAGCCCCCCCGAGTCCCCTTTAACCCGAGTCCCCTTTAACCCCCCCGAGTCCCCTTTAACCCCCCCGAGTCCCCTTTAACCCCCCCGAGTCCCCTTTAACCCGAGTCCCCTTTAACCCGAGTCCCTTTAACCACCCCCGAGTCCCCTTTCACCCGAGTCCCCTTTAACCCCCCCGAGTCCCCTTTAACCCCCCCGAGTCCCCTTTAACCCCCCCGAGTCCCCTTTAACCCCCCGAGTCCCCTTTAACCCCCCCGAGTCCCCTTTAACCCGAGTCCCCTTTAACCTGCCCCAAGTCCCCTTTAACCCCCCCCGAGTCCCCTTTAACCCCCCCCGAGTCCCCTTTAACCTGAGTCCCCTTCAAGCCCCCCCGAGTCCCCTTTAACCCGAGTCCCCTTTAACCCGAGTCCCCTTTAACCCGAGTCCCCTTTAACCCGAGTCCCCTTTAACCCGAGTCCCCTTTAACCCGAGTCCCCTTTAACCCGAGTCCCCTTTAACCCCCCCGAGTCCCCTTTAACCCGAGTCCCCTTTAACCCGAGTCCCCTTTAACCCGAGTCCCCTTTAACCCGAGTCCCCTTTAACCCGAGTCCCCTTTAACCCGAGTCCCCTTTAACCCCCCCGAGTCCCCTTTAACCCGAGTCCCCTTTAGCCACCCCCGAGTCCCCTTTCACCCGAGTCCCCTTTCACCCGAGTCCCCTTTCACCCGAGTCCCCTTTCACCCGAGTCCCCTTTCACCCGAGTCCCCTTTCACCCGAGTCCCCTTTCACCCGAGTCCCCTTTCACCCGAGTCCCCTTTCAACCCGAGTCCCCTTTCACCCGAGTCCCTTTAACCCGAGTCCCCTTTAACCCCCCCGAGTCCCCTTTAACCCGAGTCCCCTTTAACACCCCGAGTCCCATTTAACCCCCCCGAGTTCACTTTAACCCGAGTCCCCTTTAACCCCCCCCGAGTCCCCTTTAACCCCCCGAGTCCCCTTTAACCCCCCCGAGTCCCCTTTAACCCCCCCGAGTCCCCTTTACCCCCCCGAGTCCCCTTTACCCCCCCGAGTCCCCTTTACCCCCCCCGAGTCCCCTTTAACCCCCCCGAGTCCCCTTTAACCCCCCCGAGTCCCCTTTAAACCCCCCCGTGTCCCCTTTAACCCCCCGGAGTCCCCTTTAAACCCCCCCGAGTCCCTCTTTACCCCCCCGAGTCCCCATTAACACCCCCGAGTCCCCTTTAACCCCCCGAGTCCCCTTTAACCCCCCGAGTCCCCTTTAACCCCCCCGAGTCCCCTTTAACCCCCCGAGTCCCCTTTAACCCCCCGAGTCCCCTTTAATCCCCCCCGAGTCCCCTTTACTCCCCCCGAGTCCCCTTTAATCCCCCCCGAGTCCCCTTTAACCCCCCCGAGTCCCCTTTAACCCCCGAGTCCCCTTAACCCCCCCGAGTCCCCTTTAACCCCCCCGAGTCCCCTTTAACCCCCCCGAGTCCCCTTTAAACCCGAGTCCCCTTTAACCCGAGTCCCCTTTAACCCGAGTCCCCCTTAACCCAAGTCCCTTTTCACCCTGGTCCCCTTTCACCCGAGTCCCCTTTCACACCCCCGAGTCCCCTTTCACCCCCCCGAGTCCCCTTTAACCCCCCCGAGTCCCCTTTAACCCCCCCGAGTCCCCTTTAACCCCCCCGAGTCCCCTTTAACCCCCCCAAGTCCCCTTTAACCCCCCAAGTCCCTTTAACCTGAGTCCCCTTTAACCCGCCCCAAGTCCCCTTTAACCCCCCCGAGTCCCCTTTAACCCCCCCGAGTCCCCTTTAACCCCCCCGAGTCCCCTTCAAGCCCCCCCGAGTCCCCTTTAACCAGAGTCCCCTTTAACCCGAGTCCCCTTTAACCCCCCCGAGTACCCTTTAACCCAAGTCCCCTTTAACCCCCCCCCCGAGTCCCCTTTAACCCGAGTCCCCTTTAACCCGCCCCGAGTCCCCTTTAACCCGCCCCGAGTCCCCTTTAACCCCCCGGGCCCCCTTTAACCCGAGTCCCCTTTAACCCGAGTCCCCTTTAACCCGAGTCCCCTTTAACCCGAGTCCCCTTTAACCCGAGTCCCCTTTAACCCGAGTCCCCTTTAACCTGATACCCCTTTAACCCCCCCGAGTCTACTTTAACCCGAGTGCCCTTTAACCCGAGCCCCTTTAACCTGCCCCAAGTCCCCTTTAACCCCCCCGAGTCCCCTTTAACCTGAGTCCCCTTCAAGCCCCCCCGAGTCCCCTTTAACCCAAGTCCCCTTTAACCCGAGTCCCCTTTAACCGCCCCGAGTCCCCTTTAACCCGAGTCCCCTTTAACCCGAGTCCCCTTTAACCCGAGTCCCTTTAACCACCCCCGAGTCCCCTTTCACCCGAGTCCCCTTTAACCCCCCCGAGTCCCCTTTAACCCCCCCGAGTCCCCTTTAACCCCCCCGAGTCCCCTTTAACCCCCCGAGTCCCCTTTAACCCCACGAGTCCCCTTTAACCCCCCGAGTCCCCTTTAACCCCCCCGAGTCCCCTTTAACCCCCCCGAGTCCCCTTTAACCCCCCGAGTCCCCTTTAACCCCCCCGTGTCCCCTTTAACCCCCCCGTGTCCCCTTTAACCCCCCCGAGTCCCCTTTAACCCCCCCGAGTCCCCTTTAACCCCCCCGAGTCCCCTTTAACCCCCCCCGAGTCCCCTTTAACCTGAGTCCCCTTCAAGCCCCCCCAAATCCCCTTTAACCCGAGTCCCCTTTAACCCCCCGAGTCCCCTTTAACCCCCCGAGTCCCCTTTAACCCGAGTCCCCTTTAACCCGAGTCCCTTTAACCACCCCCGAGTCCCCTTTAACCCCCCGAGTCCCCTTTAACCCCACGAGTCCCCTTTAACCCCCCGAGTCCCCTTTAACCCCCCCGAGTCCCCTTTAACCCCCCCGAGTCCCCTTTAACCCCCCCGAGTCCCCTTTAACCCCCCCGTGTCCCCTTTAACCCCCCCGTGTCCCCTTTAACCCCCCCGAGTCCCCTTTAACCCCCCCGAGTCCCCTTTAACCCCCCCGAGTCCCCTTTAACCCCCCCGAGTCCCCTTTAACCTGAGTCCCCTTCAAGCCCCCCCAAATCCCCTTTAACCCCGAGTCCCCTTTAACCCCCCGAGTCCCCTTTAACCCCCCGAGTCCCCTTTAACCCGAGTCCCCTTTAACCCGAGTCCCCTTTAACCGCCCCGAGTCCCCTTTAACCCGAGTCCCCTTTAACCCGAGTCCCCTTTAACCCGAGTCCCTTTAACCACCCCCGAGTCCCCTTTCACCCGAGTCCCCTTTAAACCCCCCCGAGTCCCCTTTAACCCCCCCGAGTCCCCTTTAACCCCCCCGAGTCCCCTTTAACCCCCCGAGTCCCCTTTAACCCCACGAGTCCCCTTTAACCCCCCGAGTCCCCTTTAACCCCCCCGAGTCCCCTTTAACCCCCCGAGTCCCCTTTAACCCCCCCGAGTCCCCTTTAACCCCCCCGTGTCCCCTTTAACCCCCCGTGTCCCCTTTAAACCCCCCCGAGTCCCCTTTAACCCCCCCGAGTCCCCTTTAACCCCCCCGAGTCCCCTTTAACCCCCCCGAGTCCCCTTTAACCTGAGTCCCCTTCAAGCCCCCCCAAATCCCCTTTAACCCGAGTCCCCTTTAACCCCCCGAGTCCCCTTTAACCCCCCGAGTCCCCTTTAACCCGAGTCCCCTTTAACCCGAGTCCCTTTAACCACCCCCGAGTCCCCTTTAACCCCCCCGAGTCCCCTTTAACAACCCCCCCGGGCCCCCTTTAACCCCCCCGAGTCCCCTTTAACCCGAGTCCCCTTTAACCCGAGTCCCCTTTAACCCGAGTCCCCTTTAACCCGAGTCCCCTTTAACCTGAGACCCCTTTAACCCCCCCGAGTCCCCTTTAACCCGAGTCCCCTTTAACCCGCGTCCCCTTTAACCCCCCTGAGTCCCCTTTAACCCCCCTGAGTCCCCTTTAACCCCCCCGAGTCCCCTTTAACCCCCCGAGTCCCCTTTAATCCCCCCGAGTCCCCTTTAATCCCCCCGAGTCCCCTTTAATCCCCCCGAGTCCCCTTTAATCCCCCCGAGTCCCCTTTAATCCCCCCGAGTCCCCTTTACCCCCCCGAGTCCCCTTTACCCCCCCGAGTCCCCTTTAACCCCCCCGAGTCCCCTTTAACCCCCCCGAGTCCCCTTTAACCCCCCCGAGTCCCCTTTAACCCCCCCGAGTCCCCTTTAACCCCCCCCGAGTCCCCTTTAACCCGAGTCCCCTTTAACCACCCCCGAGTCCCCTTTAACCCGAGTCCCCCTTAACCCAAGTCCCTTTAACCACTCCCGAGTCCCCTTTCACCCTGGTCCCCTTTCACCCGAGTCCCCTTTCACCCCCCCGAGTCCCCTTTCACCCCCCCGAGTCCCCTTTCACCCCCCCGAGTCCCCTTTCACCCCCCCGAGTCCCCTTTCACCCCCCCGAGTCCCCTTTCACCCCCCCGAGTCCCCTTTAACCCCCCCGAGTCCCCTTTAACCCCCCCGAGTCCCCTTTAACCCCCCCGAGTCCCCTTTAACCCCCCCGAGTCCCCTTTAACCCCCCCGAGTCCCCTTTAACCCCTCCGAGTCCCCTTTAACCCCCCCGAGTCCCCTTTAACCCCCCCGAGTCCCCTTTAACCCCCCGAGTCCCCTTTAACCTGAGTCCCCTTTAACCCGCCCCGAGTCCCCTTTAACCCCCCCGAGTCCCCTTTAACCCCCCCCGAGTCCCTTTCAAGCCCCCCCGAGTACCCTTTAACCAGAGTCCCCTTTAACCCGAGTCCCCTTTAACCCGAGTCCCCTTTAACCCGAGTCCCCTTTAACCCCCCCGAGTACCCTTTAACCCAAGTCCCCTTTAACCCGAGTCCCCTTTAACCCGCCCCGAGTCCCCTTTAACCCGCCCCGAGTCCCCTTTAACCCGCCCCGAGTCCCATTTAACCCCCCGGGCCCCCTTTAACCCCCCCGAGTCCCCTTTAACCCGAGTCCCCTTTAACCCGAGTCCCCTTTAACCCGAGTCCCCTTTAACCCGAGTCCCCTTTAACCCGAGTCCCCTTTAACCCGAGTCCCCTTTAACCCGAGTCCCCTTTAACCCGAGTTCCCTTTAACCTGATACCCCTTTAACCCCCCCGAGTCTACTTTAACCCGAGTGCCCTTTAACCCGAGTCCCCTTTAACCTGCCCCAAGTCCCCTTTAACCCCCCCGAGTCCCCTTTAACCTGAGTCCCCTTCAAGCCCCCCCGAGTCCCCTTTAACCCAAGTCCCCTTTAACCCGAGTCCCCTTTAACCGCCCCGAGTCCCCTTTAACCCGAGTCCCCTTTAACCCGAGTCCCTTTAACCACCCCCGAGTCCCCTTTCACCCGAGTCCCCTTTAACCCCCCCGAGTCCCCTTTAACCCCCCGAGTCCCCTTTAACCCCCCGAGTCCCCTTTAACCCCCCGAGTCCCCTTTAACCCCCCGAGTCCCCTTTAACCCCCCCGAGTCCCCTTTAACCCCCCCGAGTCCCCTTTAACCCCCCCGAGTCCCCTTTAACCCCCCCGAGTCCCCTTTAACCCCCCCGAGTCCCCTTTAACCCCCCCCGAGTCCCCTTTAACCTGAGTCCCCTTCAAGCCCCCCCGAGTCCCCTTTAACCCGAGTCCCCTTTAACCCGAGTCCCCTTTAGCCCCCGAGTCCCCTTTAACCCGAGTCCCCTTTAACCCGAGTCCCTTTAACCACCCCCGAGTCCCCTTTAACCCCCCGAGTCCCCTTTAACCCCCCGAGTCCCCTTTAACCCCCCGAGTACCCTTTAACCCAAGTCCCATTTAACCCACCCCCGAGTCCCCTTTAACCCGAGTCCCCTTTAACCCCCCCGAGTCCCCTTTAACCCGCCCCGAGTCCCCTTTAACCCCCCGGGCCCCCTTTAAACCCGAGTCCCTTTAACCCGAGTCCCCTTTAACCCGAGTCCCCTTTAAACCCGAGTCCCCTTTAACCCGAGTCCCCTTTAACCCGAGTCCCCTTTAACCCGAGTCCCCTTTAACCCGAGTCCCCTTTAACCCGAGTCCCCTTTAACCCGAGTCCCCTTTAACCCGAGTTCCCTTTAACCTGAGACCCCTTTAACCCCCCCGAGTCCCCTTTAACCCGAGTGCCCTTTAACCCGCGTCCCCTTTAACCCCCCTGAGTCCCCTTTAACCCCGCCGAGTCCCCTTTAACCCCCCGAGTCCCCTTTAACCCCCCGAGTCCCCTTTAACCCCCCGAGTCCCCTTTAACCCCCCGAGTCCCCTTTAACCCCCCGAGTCCCCTTTAACCCCCCGAGTCCCCTTTAACCCCCCGAGTCCCCTTTAACCCCCCGAGTCCCCTTTAATCCCCCCGAGTCCCCTTTAATCCCCCCGAGTCCCCTTTAACCCCCCGAGTCCCCTTTAACCCGAGTCCCCTTTACCCCCCCCGAGTCCCCTTTACCCCCCCCGAGTCCCCTTTAACCCCCCCGAGTCCCCTTTAACCCCCCCGAGTCCCCCTTTAACCCCCCCGAGTCCCCTTTAACCCCCCGAGTCCCCTTTAAACCCCCGAGTCCCCTTTAACCCCCCGAGTCCCCTTTAACCCCCCCGAGTCCCCTTTAACCCCCCCGAGTCCCCTTTAACCCCCCCCGAGTCCCCTTTAACCCGAGTCCCCTTTAACCACCCCCGAGTCCCCTTTAACCCGAGTCCCCCTTAACCCAAGTCCCTTTAACCACTCCCGAGTCCCCTTTCACCCTGGTCCCCTTTCACCCGAGTCCCCTTTCACCCCCCCGAGTCCCCTTTAACCCCCCCGAGTCCCCTTTAACCCCCCGAGTCCCCTTTAACCCCCCCGAGTCCCCTTTAACCCCCCCGAGTCCCCTTTAACCCCCCCGAGTCCCCTTTAACCCCCCAGAGTCCCCTTTAACCTGAGTCCCCTTTAACCCGCCCCAAGTCCCCTTTAACCCCCCCGAGTCCCCTTTAACCCCCCCGAGTCCCCTTCAAGCCCCCCCGAGTCCCCTTTAACCAGAGTCCCCTTTAACCCGAGTCCCCTTTAACCCCCCCGAGTACCCTTTAACCCAAGTCCCCTTTAACCCCCCCCCGAGTCCCCTTTAACCCGAGTCCCCTTTAACCCGCCCCGAGTCCCCTTTAACCCGCCCCGAGTCCCCTTTAACCCCCCGGGCCCCCTTTAACCCGAGTCCCCTTTAACCCGAGTCCCCTTTAACCCGAGTCCCCTTTAACCCGAGTCCCCTTTAACCCGAGTCCCCTTTAACCCGAGTCCCCTTTAACCCGAGTCTCCTTTAACCCGAGTCCCCTTTAACCCGAGTCCCCTTTAACCCGAGTTCCCTTTAACCTGATACCCCTTTAACCCCCCCGAGTCTACTTTAACCCGAGTGCCCTTTAACCCGAGCCCCTTTAACCTGCCCCAAGTCCCCTTTAACCCCCCCGAGTCCCCTTTAACCTGAGTCCCCTTCAAGCCCCCCCGAGTCCCCTTTAACCCAAGTCCCCTTTAACCCGAGTCCCCTTTAACCGCCCCGAGTCCCCTTTAACCCGAGTCCCCTTTAACCCGAGTCCCCTTTAACCCGAGTCCCCTTTAACCCGAGTCCCTTTAACCACCCCCGAGTCCCCTTTCACCCGAGTCCCCTTTAACCCCCCCGAGTCCCCTTTAACCCCCCCCGAGTCCCCTTTAACCCCCCCCGAGTCCCCTTTAACCCTACGAGTCCCCTTTACCCCCCGAGTCCCCTTTAAACCCCCCGAGTCCCCTTTAACCTGAGTCCCCTTTAGCCCCCCCGAGTCCCCTTTAGACCCCCCGAGTCCCCTTTAGCCCCCCCGAGTCCCCTTTAACCCCCCGAGTGCCCCTTTAACCCCGTGTCCCCTGTTAAACCCCCGAGTCGCCTTTAACACCCCCGAGTCCCCTTTAACCTGAGTCCCCTCCAGCCCCCCCAAATCCCTTTAACCCCGAGTCCCCTTTACCGACCCCCGAGTCCCCTTTAACCAGTCCCCCCTTTAACCCGAGTCCCTTTAACCACGCCCCGAGTCCCCTTTAACCACACCCGCAGTCCCCTTTAACCCCCCGAGTCCCCTTTAACCCCCCGATCCCCTTTAACCCCCCCGAGTCCCCTTTAACCCCCCCCGAGTCCCCTTTAACCCGAGTCCCCATTATACCCCCCCCCGATCCTCTTTAAAACCCCCCCCGAGTCCCCTTTAACACCCCCGAGTCCCCTTTAACACCCCCGAGTCCCCTTTAACACCCCCGAGTCCCCTTTAACACCCCCGAGTCCCCTTTAACACCCCCGAGTCCCCTTTAACACCCCCGAGTCCCCTTTAACACCCCCGAGTCCCCCTTAACCCAAGTCCCTTTTCACCCGTGTCCCCTTTCACCCGAGTCCCCTTTCACCCCCCCGAGTCCCCTTTCACCCCCCCGAGTCCTCTTTCACCCCCCCGAGTCCTCTTTCACCCCCCCGAGTCCCCTTTCACCCCCCCGAGTCCCCTTTCAACCCCCCGAGTCCCCTTTCAACCCCCCGAGTCCCCCTTTAACCCTCCCGAGTCCCCTTTAACCCCCCCGAGTCCCCTTTAACCCCCCCGAGTCCCCTTTAACCCCCCCGAGTCCCTTTAACCCCCCCGAGGCCCCTTTAACCCGAGTTCCCTTTAACCTGAGACCCCTTTAACCCCCCGAGTCCCCTTTAACCCGAGTGCCCTTTAACCCGAGTCCCCTTTAACCTGCCCCAAGTCCCCTTTAACCCCCCCCGAGTCCCCTTTAACCTGAGTCCCCTTCAAGCCCCCCCGAGTCCCCTTTAACCCGAGTCCCCTTTAACCCCCCGAGTCCCCTTTAAACCCCCCCGAGTCCCCTTTAACCCCCCGAGTCCCCTTTACCGAGGTCCCCTTTAACCCGAGTCCCCTTTAACCCGAGTCCCTTTAACCACCCCCCGAGCCCCTTTCTCCCGAGTCCCCTTTAACCCCCCCGAGTCCCCTTTAACCCCCCCGAGTCCCCTTTAACCCCCCCGAGTCCCCTTTAACCCCCCCGAGTCCCCTTTAACCCGAGTCCCCTTTAACCCACCCCGAGTCCCCTTTAACCCCCCCGAGTCCCCTTTAACCCCCCCCTAGTCCCCTTTAACCTGAGTCCCCTTCAAGCCCCCCCGAGTCCCCTTTAACCCGAGTCCCCTTTAACCCGAGTCCCCTTTAACCCGAGTCCCCTTTAACCCGAGTCCCCTTTAACCCGAGTCCCCTTTAACCCGAGTCCCCTTTAACCCGTCCCCTTTAACCCCCCCGAGTCCCCTTTAACCCGAGTCCCCTTGAACCCGAGTCCCCTTTAACCCGAGTCCCCTTTAACCGAGTCCCCTTTAACCCGAGTCCCCTTTAACCCGAGTCCCCTTTAACCCGAGTCCCCTTTAACACCCGAGTCCCCTTTAACCCGAGTCCCCTTTAACCCGTCCCCTTAACCCCCCCGAGTCCCCTTTAACCCGAGTCCCCTTTAGCCACCCCGAGTCCCCTTTCACCCGAGTCCCCTTTCACCC
>NW_024471176.1:14872-70338 GCF_017639515.1 Carcharodon carcharias
CACTCACCCTCACTCACCCTCACTCACCCTCACCCTCACTCACCCTCCCTCACCCTCACTCACCCCCACCCTCACTCACCCTCACTCACCCCCACCCTCACTCACCCTCCCTCACCCTCACCCTCACTCACCCTCACTCACCCTCACCCTCACTCACCCTCACTCACCCTCACTCACCCTCACCCTCACCCTCCCTCACCCTCACTCACCCTCACACCCCCACCCTCACTCACCCTCCCTCACCCTCACCCTCACTCACCCTCACCCTCACTCACCCTCACTCACCCTCACCCTCACACCCTCCCTCACCCTCACCCTCACTCACCCTCACTCACCCTCCCTCACCCTCACTCACCCTCACTCACCCTCACCCTCACTCACCCTCACCCTCACTCACCCTCACCCTCACCCTCACTCACCCTCCCCCACCCTCACCCTCCCTCACCCTCCCCCTCCCTCACCCTCCCTCACCCTCCCCCACCCTCACCCTCACCCTCACTCACCCTCACCCTCACCCTCACACCCTCACTCACCCTCCCCCACCCTCACCCTCCCTCACTCACCCTCACCCTCACTCACCCTCACCCTCACTCACTCTCACCCTCACTCACCCTCACCCTCACTCACCTCCCTCACCCTCCCTCACCCTCACCCTCACTCACCCTCACCCTCCCCCACCCTCCCTCACCCTCACTCACCCTCACTCACCCTCACTCACCCTCCCCCACCCTCCCTCACCCTCCCCCACCCTCCCCCACCCTCCCTCACCCTCCCTCACCCTCCCTCACCCTCACTCACCCTCCCCCACCCTCACCCTCACCCTCCCTCACCCTCCCTCACCCTCACTCACCCTCCCTCACCCTCACTCTCACCCTCCCTCACCCTCCCTCACCCTCCCTCACCCTCCCTCACCCTCCCTCACCCTCCCTCACCCTCACTCACCCTCCCTCACCCTCCCTCACCCTCACCCTCCCCCTCCCTCACCCTCCCCCTCCCTCACCCTCCCCCCTCCCCCACCCCCTCCCCCACCCTCACCCTCCCCCACCCTCACCCCTCACCCTCCCCCACCCCCACCCACCCTCACCCTCACCCCCTCCCTCACCCCCACCCCCACCCCCACCCTCACCCCCACCCCCACCCTCACCCTCACCCCCTCCCTCACCCCCACCCCCACCCCCACCCTCACCCCCACCCCCACCCTCACCCTCACCCCCTCCCCCACCCTCACCCCCTCCCCCACCCTCACCTCCTCCCCCACCCTCACCCCCTCCCCCACCCTCAACCCCTTCCCCCCACCCCCTCCCTCACCCTCAACCCCTCCCCCACCCTCACCCCCACCCCCACTCCCACCCTCACCCCCACCCTCCCTCACCCTCACCCCCACCCTCCCTCACCCCCACCCTCACCCCCTCCCCCATCCCCCACCCTCACCCCTCCCCCACCCCCCACCCCCCTCCCCCACCCCCCTCCCCCACCCTCCCCCACCCCCACCTCACCCCCTCCCCACCCCCACCCTCACCCCTCCCCCACCCTCACCCCCTCCCCCTCCCCCTCCCTCACCCTCACCCCCTCCCTCATCCCCTCCCCCACCCTCACCCTCACCCCCTCCCCCACCCTCACCCTCACCCAGACTGCACCAGGCCCCGGCCTGCCCCTCCCTCCCTCCCGGCTGTCTGGTCTGTGCAGGTGTTCAGACGCTGGTGTCTAGACCCCGGCTGTCTGGTCTGTGCGGTGTTCAGACGCTGGTGTCTAGACCCCGGCTGTCTGGTCTGTGCGGTGTTCAGACGCTGGTGTCTAGACCCCGGCTGTCTGGTCTGTGCAGGTGTTCGGACGCTGGTGTCTAGACCCCGGCTGTCTGGTCTGTGCAGGTGTTCAGACGCTGGTGTCTAGACCCCGGCTGTCTGGTCTGTGCGGTGTTCAGACGCTGGTGTCTAGACCCCGGCTGTCTGGTCTGTGCAGGTGTTCAGACGCTGGTTTCTAGACCCCCGGCTGTCTGGTCTGTGCAGGTGTTCAGACGCTGGTGTCTAGACCCCGGCTGTCTGGTCTGTGCGGTGTTCAGACGCTGGTGTCTAGACCCCGGCTGTCTGGTCTGTGCGGTGTTCAGACGCTCGTGTCTAGACCCCGGCTGTCTGGTCTGTGCAGGTGTTCAGACGCTGGTGTCTAGACCCCGGCTGTCTGGTCTGTGCAGGTGTTCAGACGCTGGTGTCTAGACCCCCGGCTGTCTGGTCTGTGCAGGTGTTCAGACGCTGGTGTCTAGACCCCCGGCTGTCTGGTCTGTGCAGGTGTTCAGACGCTGGTGTCTAGACCCCCGGCTGTCTGGTCTGTGCAGGTGTTCAGACGCTGGTGTCTAGACCCCGGCTGTCTGGTCTGTGCGGTGTTCAGACGCTGGTGTCTAGACCCCGGCTGTCTGGTCTGTGCGGTGTTCAGACACTGGTGTCTAGACCACGGCTGTCTGGTCTGTGCGGTGTTCAGACACTGGTGTCTAGACCCCCGGCTGTCTGGTCTGTGCAGGTGTTCAGACGCTGGTGTCTAGACCCCTGGCTGTCTGGTCTGTGCAGGTGTTCAGACGCTGGTGTCTAGACCCCCGGCTGTCTGGTCTGGGCAGGTGTTCAGACGCTGGTGTCTAGACCCCCGGCTGTCTGGTCTGTGCAGGTGTTCGGACGCTGGTGTCTAGACCCCCGGCTGTCTGGTCTGTGCAGGTGTTCGGACGCTGGTGTCTAGACCCCCGGCTGTCTGGTCTGTGCAGGTGTTCGGACGCTGGTGTCTAGACCCCCGGCTGTCTGGTCTGTGCAGGTGTTCGGACGCTGGTGTCTAGACCCCCGGCTGTCTGGTCTGTGCAGGTGTTCAGACGCTGGTGTCTAGACCCCCGGCTGTCTGGTCTGTGCAGGTGTTCGGACGCTGGTGTCTAGACCCCCGGCTGTCTGGTCTGTGCAGGTGTTCAGACGCTGGTGTCTAGACCCCCGGCTGTCTGGTCCGGGCAGGTGTTCAGACGCTGGTGTCTAGACCCCCGGCTGTCTGGTCTGTGCAGGTGTTCCGACGCTGGTGTCTAGACCCCCGGCTGTCTGGTCTGTGCAGGTGTTCAGACGCTGGTGTCTAGACCCCCGGCTGTCTGGTCCGGGCAGGTGTTCAGACGCTGGTGTCTAGACCCCCGGCTGTCTGGTCTGTGCAGGTGTTCAGACGCTGGTGTCTAGACCCCCGGCTGTCTGGTCTGTGCAGGTGTTCGGACGCTGGTGTCTAGACCCCCGGCTGTCTGGTCTGTGCAGGTGTTCAGACGCTGGTGTCTAGACCCCCGGCTGTCTGGTCTGTGCAGGTGTTCAGACGCTGGTGTCTAGACCCCCGGCTGTCTGGTCTGTGCAGGTGTTCGGACGCTGGTGTCTAGACCCCCGGCTGTCTGGTCTGTGCAGGTGTTCAGACGCTGGTGTCTAGACCCCCGGCTGTCTGGTCTGTGCAGGTGTTCAGACGCTGGTGTCTAGACCCCCGGCTGTCTGGTCTGTGCAGGTGTTCAGACGCTGGTGTCTAGACCCCCGGCTGTCTGGTCTGTGCAGGTGTTCCGACGCTGGTGTCTAGACCCCTGGCTGTCTGGTCTGTGCAGGTGTTGATTCTCCATTTGAACCAGGATCGGCCCCTCTTCAGCTCCCTGGCTCACCTGGCGCCTTCTCTTCCTCTCTCGCTTGGACTGACTTTATCCAGATTCTCAGCTCAGACACTCCCTGTGGGAGCCGCTTGTCCCAGACATCCCTGGGCAAGCTTCCCTCAATGGCAGCTAGTCAGTGTCCCCCCTCCCCCTCTCCTCCCTCTCCCTCCGCCCTCCCACTCCCACTCCCCTCCCTGCTGGGGCGATGTCACTAGCCCCTCCCAGGCTTGCCAGACCCACGGCAAACCCCCGGACCTCCACGGGGGGGGGACAGCACTTACTGAGCGATCCCGAGCGCTCCGGCGGTTCCGCTTACCAGCAGTTTGCAATAATCAGTCCAGCTGGTAACGTGGCTCACTTATATACCCGCTGCAAGTGACAACCCGTTCACGCACGGGGACCCGTTCCTCTGCCAGCGCGTTCACGGCTCACGCCGTTCTGGAATCACCCCGGCAGCCCTGGGGAGTCCATCGTTCCTGGCGCAGCCCAGACCCAGGGTCAGTGAGCAGGTTGTTGCTGAGTTGATGCCTCTCGAAAGCTCTGTCGACATCCTCCCCTCACTTTGCTGCTGACAGCCAGGAGGCTGATGGGGCGGTAAGCGACCCCGTCGGATCCTTCCTGCTCCCTCCCTCTCTCTCTCTCTCTCTCTCTCTCTCTCTCTCTCTGTCTCCGGACAGGATACACCGGGGGGGGGGAGGAGGGGCAGATTCCCACATACCTGGCTGGACGCCGGTTCTGTGAGCGGCACCGGAGCAGGTCTAGGGGCGCCCGAAACACTGCAACTCCCTCCCCGAATCTCTCCGCCTCTCCCATTCCTCCTCCCTGACACCTCCCAGCTCAATGTAACCTGCCTGAATCTCACCGGGGTGAGCCTGTGTGTCGGGCGTTGTCCTAGAACAGCGCAGTGACAGTTTTTTACAGGCTGCCGGTTCTGCTTGTGCCCGTGTTTAGTAGCCGGTCCTGTTGTCCCACATGAACCACATTTCAATTAGTCCTGCAGCTGCTTCCCTCCGGCGCGCTGGTCCCCGGTTCCCCACGGTTTAACTTGGGGGCGCGGTTGTGCGTAGCTGGGGACCGGGACGTTTGCTTCACCTTCAGTGCCTGTTCCTTCCCAGCTGTCCGGGCGAACTGCAGCTTTCCGACCACCCGTCAACAACCCACCTTCCTCGCTTCGGTCGAACCTTCACTACAGTCCGCTCCAACTCTGTCCAGCTTCAGAGCGGGGATTCCACCTCCCTCACTGTCTCGGGTGGGTTCACCATCCTTCCCAGCTCCCTCCCCCGCTCAGGTGAAGCCTCCCGTACGATCAAGGAGCAGGATTAGGCCACTCGGCCCCTCGATCCTGCTCCCCCCCCCACTTCAATAAGGTCAGGGCTGACCTGATTGTAACCTCCACCCCACATTCCCCCCGATAACCTGTCAACCCCCCCCCCCCTCCTCCTCGCTTACCCAGAATCTATCCACCCCCACCTTAAAAATATTCCCAGTCTCTGCTCCCACCACCTTTTCAGGGAGAGTTCCAAAGTCTCTCCACCCTCCGAGTGAAAACATTTCTCCTCATCTCCGATTTCAATGGGTGACCCCCTTATTTTTAAACAGTGACCCCCCCCCCCCCACCCAACCTAATTCTAGATTCTCCCCCCAAGAGGAAACCTCCTTTCCACATCCCCCCTGTCCAAGACCTCTCAGGATCTTTAAAGGTTTGAATCGAGTCGCCCCTCACTCTTCTAAACTCCGGCGGATACGAGACTAACCCTGTCCAAGCTTCCCTCATAAAACAGGCCGCGCATTCCTGGTATCAGTCTGGTGGACCTTCTCCGAACTGCTTCTCACACATTTACATCCTTCTTTACATAAGGAGACCAGCACTGTACACAATACTCCAGATGTGGTCTCACCAGTGCCCTGCACAACTGGAGCATAACCTCCCCGCTTTTGTGTACAATCCCCCCCACAATAAACAGTAAGATTGTATTATCTTTCCCAATGACCTGCTGTACCTGCAGACTAACCTTTTGTCATTCATGCACCAGGACACCCAGATCCCTCTGCACCTCAGAGATACTGCTTCTCCCAGCGATACAGTTTTATTTACCAGTCTCCTGGGACTGAAAAACCTGCTGCTCTTGGTTGTTAGACCCTGTCCCGATCTGCCTGTTAGACCCTGTCCCGATCTGCCTGTTAGACCCCGTCCCGATCTGCCTGTTAGACCCCGTCCCGGTCTGCCTGTTAGACCCCGTCCCGGTCTGCCTGTTAGACCCTGTCCCGATCTGCCTGTTAGACCCTGTCCCGATCTGCCTGTTAGACCCTGTCCCGATCTGCCTGTTAGACCCTGTCCCGATCTGCCTGTTAGACCCCGTCCCGGTCTGCCTGTTAGACCCCGTCCCGGTCTGCCTGTTAGACCCTGTCCTGGTCTGCCTGTTAGACCCGGTCCCGGTCTGCCTGTTAGACCCCACCCCGATCTGCCTGTTAGACCCCGGTCCCGGTCTGCCTGTTAGACCCGGTCCCGGTCTGCCTGTTAGACCCGGTCCCGGTCTGCCTGTTAGACCCGGTCCCGGTCTGCCTGTTAGACCCGGTCCCGATCTGCCTGTTAGACCCGGTCCCGATCTGCCTGTTAGACCCCGTCCTGGTCTGCCTGTTAGACCCCGTCCTGGTCTGCCTGTTAGACCCCGCCCCGGTCTGCCTGTTAGACCCCGCCCCGGTCTGCCTGTTAGACCCCGTCCCGATCTGCCTGTTAGACCCGGTCCCGATCTGCCTGTTAGACCCCGTCCCGGTCTGCCTGTTAGACCCCGCCCCGATCTGCCTGTTAGACCCCGCCCCAGTCTGCCTGTTAGACCCCGTCCCAATGTGCCTGTTAGACCCCGTCCCAATGTGCCTGTTAGACCCCGTCCCGGTCTGCCTGTTAGACCCCGTCCTGATGTGCCTGTTAGACCCCGTCCTGATGTGCCTGTTAGACCCCGTCCCGGTCTGCCTGTTAGACCCTGTCCCGTCCCGGTCTGCCTGTTAGACCCTGTCCCGGTCTGCCTGTTAGACCCTGTCCCGGTCTGCCTGTTAGACCCTGTCCCGGTCTGCCTGTTAGATCCTGTCCCGGTCTGCCTGTTAGACCCTGTCCCGTCCCGGTCTGCCTGTTAGACCCCGTCCCGGTCTGCCTGTTAGACCCCGTCCCGGTCTGCCTGTTAGACCCCGTCCCGGTCTGCCTGTTAGACCCCGTCCCGGTCTGCCTGTTAGACCCCGTCCCGATCTGCCTGTTAGACCCAGTCCCTGGCTGCCTGTTAGACCCAGTCCAGATCTGCCTGTTGGACCCTGTCCCGGTCTGCTTGTTAAACCCTGTCCTGTCCCGGTCTGCTTGTTAAACCCTGTCCTGTCCCGGTCTGCCTGTTAGACCCTGTCCCGGTCTGCCTGTTAGACCCTGTCCCGGTCTGCCTGTTAGACCCTGTCCCGGTCTGCCTGTTAGACCCTGTCCCGGTCTGCCTGTTAGACCCTGTCCCGGTCTGCCTGTTAGATCCTGTCCCGGTCTGCCTGTTAGACCCTGTCCCGTCCCGGTCTGCCTGTTAGACCCCGTCCCGGTCTGCCTGTTAGACCCCGTCCCGATCTGCCTGTTAGACCCCGTCCCGATCTGCCTGTTAGACCCCGTCCCGATCTGCCTGTTAGACCCCGTCCCGGTCTGCCTGTTAGACCCTGTCCCGGTCTGCCTGTTAGACCCCGCCCCGGTCTGCCTGTTAGACCCCGCCCCGGTCTGCCTGTTAGACCCCGCCCCGGTCTGCCTGTTAGACCCCGCCCCGGTCTGCCTGTTAGACCCCGCCCCGGTCTGCCTGTTAGACCCCGCCCCGCTCTGCCTGTTAGACCCCGCCCCGGTCTGCCTGTTAGACCCCGCCCCAGCTCTGCCTGTTAGACCCCGCCCCAGCTCTGCCTGTTAGACCCTGTGCTGCCTGTCCCTGCATGAACTCGCTGTACAATCCTGGCGGGGGTGGGGGGGAGTGTTTCAGAGCCGGGGATGGGATTGATTTCGGTTTAAATATTAACGTGATTTCTCTCTCTCTCTCTCTCTCTCTATCCCCCTCTCTGTCCTTTTTACACCCCGACCCTCCCTCTGCTCACCTGACCCGACCTCCACACCCCCCTCCCCCTCTCCACCCACCCCTCTCCCCTCCACACGCTTCTCCCCTCCCTTCTCCTCCCTCCCACCCCCCACCACCCGCTCCCTCCTCCTCCTCCCCCTCCCTCATCTCACCTCTCCCCTGCCCCGCCATCCTCTTCCTTCCTCGCCCCTCCCCTCCCGACACTCCCTCTCTCTCCCCCCCCGACACCCCTCACCAACGCTCCCTGTTTACCCCCACCCCCCGATCAGCTTCCTCCTGGACCGGCTGCTCCAGTACGAGAATGTGGATGAGGATTCGTCCGGTAAGAGTCTGGATCTTTTTACAGTAATTACAGAGTCTCCCCCCCCAGTCCCGGGGTAATTACAGAATCTCCCCCAGTCCCGGGGTAATTACAGAGTCTCCCCCAGTCCCGGGGTAATTACAGAGTCTCCCCCAGTCCCGGGGTAATTACAGAGTCTCCCCCAGTCCCGGGGTAATTACAGAGTCTCCCCCAGTCCCGGGGTAATTACAGAGTCTCCCCCAGTCCCGGGGTAATTGCAGAGTCTCCCCCAGTCCCGGGGTAATTGCAGAGTCTCCCCCAGTCCCGGGGTAATTACAGAGTCTCCCCCCCACCCAGTCCCGGGGTAATTACAGAGTCTCCCCCAGTCCCGGGGTAATTACAGAGTCTCCCCCCCACCCAGTCCCGGGGTCATTACAGAGTCTCCCCCAGTCCCGGGGTAATTACAGAGTCTCCCCCAGTCCCGGGGTAATTACAGAGTCTCCCCCAGTCCCGGGGTAATTACAGAGTCTCCCCCAGTCCCGGGGTAATTACAGAGTCTCCCCACCCAGTCCCGGGGTAATTACAGAGTCTCCCCCAGTCCCGGGGTAATTCCAGAGTCTCCCCCCCACCCAGTCCCGGGGTAATTACAGAGTCTCCCCCCCACCCAGTCCCGGGGTAATTACAGAGTCTCCCCCCCACCCAGTCCCAGGGTAATTACAGAGTCTCCCCCCCACCCAGTCCCGGGGTAATTCTGAGTCTCCCCCAGTCCCGGGGTAATTACAGAGTCTCCCCCAGTCCCGGGGTAATTACAGAGTCTCCCCCAGTCCCGGGGTAATTACAGTGTCTCCCCCAGTCCCGGGGTAATTACAGAGTGTCCCCCAGTCCCGGGGTAATTACAGAGTCTCCCCCAGTCCCGGGGTAATTACAGAGTCTCCCTCACCCCAGTCCCGGGGTAATTACAGAGTCTCCCCCAGTCCCGGGGTAATTACAGAGTGTCCCCCACCCCAGTCCCGGGGTAATTACAGAGTGTCACCCGCCCAGTCCCGGGGTAATTACAGAGTCTCCCCCCCACCCAGTCCCGGGTAATTACAGAGTCTCCCCCAGTCCCGGGGTAATTACAGAGTCTCCCCCAGTCCCGGGGTAATTACAGAGTCTCCCCCAGTCCCGGGGTAATTACAGAGTCTCCCCCAGTCCCGGGGTAATTACAGATTCTCCCCCAGTCCCGGGGTAATTACAGAGTCTCCCCCAGTCCCGGGGTAATTACAGAGTCTCCCCCAGTCCCGGGGTAATTACAGAGTCTCCCCCAGTCCCGGGGTAATTACGGAGTCTCCCCCCCACCCAGTCCCGGGGTAATTACAGAGTCTCCCCCCCACCCAGTCCCGGGGTAATTACAGAGTCTCCCCCAGTCTCGGGGTAATTACAGAGTCTGCCCCAGTCCCGGGGTAATTACAGAGTCTCCCCCAGTCCCGGGGTAATTACAGAGTCTCCCCCAGTCCCGGGGTAATTACAGAGTCTCCCCCAGTCCCGGGGTAATTACAGAGTCTCCCCCAGTCCCGGGGTAATTACAGAGTCTCCCCCAGTCCCGGGGTAATTACAGAGTCTCCCCCAGTCCCGGGGTAATTACAGAGTCTCCCCCAGTCCCGGGGTAATTACAGAGTCTCCCCCAGTCCCGGGGTAATTACAGAGTCTCCCCCAGTCCCGGGGTAATTACAGAGTCTCCCCCAGTCCCGGGGTAATTACAGAGTCTCCCCCAGTCCCGGGGTAATTACAGAGTCTCCCCCAGTCCCGGGGTAATTACAGAGTCTCCCCCAGTCCCGGGGTAATTACAGAGTCTCCCCCAGTCCCGGGGTAATTACAGAGTCTCCCCCAGTCCCGGGGTAATTACAGAGTCTCCCCCAGTCCCGGGGTAATTACAGAGTCTCCCCCAGTCCCGGGGTAATTACAGAGTCTCCCCCAGTCCCGGGGTAATTACAGAGTCTCCCCCAGTCCCGGGGTAATTACAGAGTCTCCCCCAGTCCCGGGTTAATTACAGAGTCTCCCCCAGTCCCGGGGTAATTACAGAGTCTCCCCCCCAACCAGTCCCAGGGTAATTACAGAGTCTCCCCCCCCCACCCAGTCCCGGGGTAATTACAGAGTCTCCCCCAGTCCCGGGGTAATTACAGAGTCTCCCCCAGTCCCGGGGTAATTACAGAGTCTCCCCCCCCAGTCCCGGGGTAATTACAGAGTCTCCCCCAGTCCCGGGGTAATTACAGAGTCTCCCCCAGTCCCGGGGTAATTACAGAGTCTCCCCCAGTCCCGGGGTAATTACAGAGTCTCCCCCAGTCCCGGGGTAATTACAGAGTCTCCCCCAGTCCCGGGGTAATTACAGAGTCTCCCCCAGTCCCGGGGTAATTACAGAGTCTCCCCCAGTCCCGGGGTAATTACATAGTCTCCCCCCCCAGTCCCGGGGTAATTACAGAGTCTCCCCCCCCAGTCCCGGGGTAATTACAGAGTCTCCCCCCCCAGTCCCGGGGTAATTACAGAGTCTCCCCCCCCAGTCCCGGGGTAATTACAGAGTCTCCCCAGTCCCGGGGTAATTACAGAGTCTCCCCCAGTCCCGGGGTAATTACAGAGTCTCCCCCAGTCCCGGGGTAATTACAGAGTCTCCCCCAGTCCCGGGGTAATTACAGAGTCTCCCCCAGTCCCGGGGTAATTACAGAGTCTCTCCCCCACCCCAGTCCCGGGGTAATTACAGAGTCTCCCCCCCACCCCAGTCCCGGGGTAATTACAGAGTCTCCCCCAGTCCCGGGGTAATTACAGAGTCTCTCCCCCAGTCCCGGGGTAATTACAGAGTCTCCCCCCCACCCCAGTCCCGGGGTAATTACAGAGTCTCCCCCAGTCCCGGGGTAATTACAGAGTCTCTCCCCCAGTCCCGGGGTAATTACAGAGTCTCCCCCACCCCAGTCCCGGGGTAATTACAGAGTGTCCCCCACCCAGTCCCGGGGTAATTACAGAGACTCCCCCCCACCCAGTCCCGGGGTAATTACAGAGTCTCCCCCAGTCCCGGGGTAATTACAGAGTCTCCCCCAGTCCCGGGGTAATTACAGAGTCTCCCCCAGTCCCGGGGTAATTACAGAGTCTCCCCCAGTCCCGGGGTAATTACAGAGTCTCCCCCAGTCCCGGGGTAATTACAGAGTCTCCCCAAGTCCCGGGGTAATTACAGAGTCTCCCCCCCACCCAGTCCCGGGGTAATTACAGAGTCTCCCCCAGTCCCGGGGTAATTACAGAGTCTCCCCCAGTCCCGGGGTAATTACAGAGTCTCCCCCAGTCCCGGGGTAATTACAGAGTCTCCCCCAGTCCCGGGGTAATTACAGAGTCTCCCCCCCAGTCCCGGGGTAATACAGAGTCTCCCCCAGTCCCGGTGTAATTACAGAGTCCCTCCCCCAGTCCCGGGGGTAATTACAGAGTCTCCCCCAGTCCCGGGTAATTACAGAGTCTCCCCCAGTCCCGGGGGGGTAATTACAGAGTCTCCCCCCAGTCCCGGGGTAAATACAGATCTCCCCCACAGTCCCGGGGTAATTACAGAGTCTCCCCCCCCCAGTCCCGGGGTAATGACAGAGTCTCCCCCAGTCCCGGGGTAATTACAGAGTCTCCCCCAGTCCCTGGGTAATTACAGAGTCTCCCCCCCCAGTCCCGGGGTAATTACAGAGTCTCCCCCCCCAGTCCCGGGGTAATTACAGAGTCTCCCCCAGTCCCGGGGTAATTACAGAGTCTCCCCCAGTCCCGGGGTAATTACAGAGTCTCCCCCCAGTCACCGGGGTAATTACAGAGTCTCCCCCAGTCCCGGGGGGTAATTACAGAGTCTCCCCAGTCCCGGGGTAATTACAGAGTCTCCCCCAGTCCCTGGGTAATTACAGAGTCTCCCCCAGTCCCTGGGTAATTACAGATTCTCCCCCCCAAGTCCCGGGGTAATTACAGAGTCTCCCCCAGTCCCGGGGTAATTACAGAGTCTCCCCCCCCAGTCCCGGGGTAATTACAGAGTCTCCCCCAGTCCCGGGATAATTACAGAGTCTCCCCCAGTCCCGGGGTAATTACAGAGTCTCCCCAGTCCCGGGATAATTACAGAGTCTCCCCCAGTCCCGGGGTAATTACAGAGTCTCCCCCAGTCCCGGGGTAATTACAGAGTCTCCCCCCCCAGTCCCGGGGGTAATTACAGAGGTCTCCCCCAGTCCCGGGATAATTACAGAGTCTCCCCCCAGTCCCGGGGTAATTACAGAGTCTCCCCCAGTCCCGGGGGTAATTACAGAGTCTCCCCCAGTCCCGGGGTAATTACAGAGTCTCCCCCAGTCCCGGGGTAATTACAGAGTCTCCCCAGTCCCGGGGGTAATTACAGAGTCTCCCCCCAGTCCCGGGGTAATTACAGAGTCTCCCCCCAGTCCCGGGGGGAATTACAGAGTCTCCCTCCAGTCCCGGGGTAATTACAGAGTCTCCCCCCCACCCAGTCCAGGGGGTAATTACAGAGTCTCCCCCAGTCCCGGGGTAATTACAGAGTCTCCCCCCACCCAGTCCCGGGGTAATTACTGAGTCTCCCCCAGTCCCGGGGTAATTACAGAGTCTCCCCCCACCCAGTCCCGGGTAATTACAGAGTCTCCCCCCCAGTCCCGGGGTAATTACAGAGTCTCCCCCAGTCCCGGGGTAATTACAGAGTCCTCCCCCCCCAGTCCCGGGGTAATTACAGAGTCTCCCCCAGTCCCGGGGTAATTACAGAGTCTCCCCCAGTCCCGGGGTAATTACAGAGTCTCCCCCAGTCCCGGGGTAATTACAGAGTCTCCCCCCCAGTCCCGGGGGTAATTACAGAGTCTCCCCCAGTCCCGGGGTAATTACAGAGTCTCCCCCCCACCCAGTCCCGGGGTAATTACAGAGTCTCCCCCAGTCCCGGGGTAATTACAGAGTCTCCCCCAGTCCCGGGGTAATTACAGAGTCTCCCCCAGTCCCGGGGTAATTACAGAGTCTCCCCCAGTCCCGGGGTAATTACAGAGTCTCCCCCCCAGTCCCGGGGTAATTACAGAGTCTCCCCCAGTCCCGGTGTAATTACAGAGTCTCCCCCAGTCCCGGGGGTAATTACAGAGTCTCCCCCCCCCAGTCCCGGGGTAATTACAGAGTCTCCCCCCCACCCAGTCCCGGGGGTAAGTACAGAGTCTCCCCCCACCAGTCCGGGGTAATTACAGAGTCTCCCCCCCACCCAGTCCCGGGGGTCATTACAGAGTCTCCCCAGTCCCCGGGGTAATTACAGAGTCTCCCCCCCACCCAGTCCCGGGTAATTACAGAGTCTCCCCCAGTCCCGGGGTAATTACAGAGTCTCCCCCAGTCCCGGGGGTAATTACAGAGTCTCCCCCAGTCCCGGGGGGTAATTACAGAGTCTCCCCCCAATCCCGGGGTAATTACAGAGTCTCCCCCAGTCCCGGGGGTAATTACAGAGTCTCCCCCCCACCCAGTCCCGGGGTAATTACAGAGTCTCCCCCCCACCCAGTCCCGGGGGTAATTACAGGAGTCTCCCCCAGTCCCGGGGTAATTACAGAGTCTCCCCCAGTCCCGGGGTAATTACAGAGTCTCCCCCCCACCCAGTCCCGGGGGTAATTACAGAGTCTCCCCCAGTCCCGGGGGTAATTACAGAGTCTCCCCCAGTCCCGGGGTAATTACAGAGTCTCCCCCAGTCCCGGGGTAATTACAGAGTCTCCCCCAGTCCCGGGGTAATTACAGAGTCTCCCCCCAGTCCCGGGGTAATTACAGAGTCTCCCCCAGTCCCGGGGTAATACAGAGTCTCCCCCAGTCCGGGGTAATTACAGAGTCTCCCCCCCACCCAGTCCCGGGGTAATTACAGAGTCTCCCCCCCACCCAGTCCCGGGGTAATTACAGAGTCTCCCCCAGTCCCGGGGTAATTACAGAGTCTCCCCCAGTCCCGGGGTAATTACAGAGTCTCCCCCAGTCCCGGGGTAATTACAGAGTCTCCCCCAGTCCCTGGGTAATTACAGAGTCTCCCCCAGTCCCTGGGTAATTACAGATTCTCCCCCCCAAGTCCCGGGGTAATTACAGAGTCTCCCCCAGTCCCGGGATAATTACAGAGTCTCCCCCAGTCCCGGGGTAATTACAGAGTCTCCCCCAGTCCCGGGGTAATTACAGAGTCTCCCCCCCCAGTCCCGGGGTAATTACAGAGTCTCCCCCAGTCCCGGGATAATTACAGAGTCTCCCCCAGTCCCGGGGTAATTACAGAGTCTCCCCCAGTCCCGGGGTAATTACAGAGTCTCCCCCAGTCCCGGGGTAATTACAGAGTCTCCCCCAGTCCCGGGGTAATTACAGAGTCTCCCCCAGTCCCGGGGTAATTACAGAGTCTCCCCCAGTCCCGGGGTAATTACAGAGTCTCCCCCAGTCCCGGGGTAATTACAGAGTCTCCCCCAGTCCCGGGGTAATTACAGAGTCTCCCTCATCCCGGGGTAATTACAGAGTCTCCCCCCCACCCAGTCCCGGGGTAATTACAGAGTCTCCCCCAGTCCCGGGGTAATTACAGAGTCTCCCCCCCACCCAGTCCCGGGGGTAATTACAGAGTCTCCCCCAGTCCCGGGGTAATTACAGAGTCTCCCCCCCACCCAGTCCCGGGGGTAATTACAGAGTCTCCCCCAGTCCCGGGGGTAATTACAGAGTCTCCCCCAGTCCCGGGGTAATTACAGAGTCTCCCCCAGTCCCGGGGTAATTACAGAGTCTCCCCCAGGTCCCGGGGTAATTACAGAGTCTCCCCCAGTCCCGGGGTAATTACAGAGTCTCCCCCCCACCCAGTCCCGGGGTAATTACAGAGTCCTCTCCCCCCCACCCCAGTCCCGGGGTAATTACAGAGTCTCCCCCAGTCCCGGGGTAATTACAGAGTCCTCCCCCCCACCCAGTCCCGGGGTAATTACAGAGTCTCCCCCCCACCCAGTCCCGGGTAATTACAGAGTCCTCCCCCCACCCAGTCCCGGGGTAATTACAGAGTCTCCCCCCCACCCAGTCCCCGGGGTTAATTACAGAGTCTCCCCCCCACCCAGTCCCGGGGTAATTACAGAGTCTCCCCCCCACCCAGTCCCGGGGTAATTACAGAGTCTCCCCCCCACCCAGTCCCGGGGTAATTACAGAGTCTCCCCCAGTCCCGGGGTAATTACAGAGTCTCCCCCAGTCCCCGGGGTAATTACAGAGTCTCCCCCAGTCCCGGGGTAATTACAGAGTCTCCCCCAGTCCCGGGGGTAATTACAGAGTCTCCCCCCAGTCCCGGGGTAATTACAGAGTCTCCCCCCCACCCAGTCCCGGGGTAATTACAGAGTCTCCCCCCCACCCAGTCCCGGGGTAATTACAGAGTCTCCCCCAGTCCCGGGGTAATTACAGAGTCTCCCCCAGTCCCGGGGTAATTACAGAGTCTCCCCCCCACCCAGTCCCGGGGTAATTACAGAGTCTCCCCCAGTCCCGGGGTAATTACAGAGTCTCCCCCAGTCCCGGGGTAATTACAGAGTCTCCCCCAGTCCCGGGGTAATTACAGAGTCTCCCCCAGTCCCGGGGTAATTACAGAGTCTCCCCCAGTCCCGGGGTAATTACAGAGTCTCCCCCAGTCCCGGGGTAATTACAGAGTCTCCCCCAGTCCCGGGGTAATTACAGAGTCTCCCCCCCACCCAGTCCCGGGGTAATTACAGAGTCTCCCCCAGTCCCGGGGTAATTACAGAGTCTCCCCCAGTCCCGGGGTAATTACAGAGTCTCCCCCATCCCGGGGTAATTACAGAGTCTCCCCCATCCCGGGGTAATTACAGAGTCTCCCCCAGTCCCGGGGTAATTACAGAGTCTCGCCCAGTCCCGGGGTAATTACAGAGTCTCTCCCCCCCCCAGTCCCGGGGTAATTACAGAGTCTCCCCCAGTCCCGGGGTAATTACAGAGTCTCCCCCAGTCCCGGGGTAATTACAGAGTCTCCCCCAGTCCCGGGGTAATTACAGAGTCTCCCCCAGTCCCGGGGGTAATTACAGAGTCTCCCCCAGTCCCGGGGTAATTACAGAGTCTCCCCAGTCCCGGGGTAATTACAGAGTCTCCCCCAGTCCCGGGGTAATTACAGAGTCTCCCCCAGTCCCGGGGGTAATTACAGAGTCTCCCCCAGTCCCGGGGTAATTACAGAGTCTCCCCCAGTCCCGGGGTAATTACAGAGTCTCCCCCAGTCCCGGGGTAATTACAGAGTCTCCCCCAGTCCCGGGGTAATTACAGAGTCTCCCCCAGTCCCGGGGTAATTACAGAGTCTCCCCCCCACCCAGTCCCGTGGTCATTACAGAGTCTCCCCCATCCCGGGGTAATTACAGAGTCTCCCCCATCCCGGGGTAATTACAGAGTCTCCCCCAGTCCCGGGGTAATTACAGAGTCTCCCCCAGTCCCGGGGTAATTACAGAGTCTCCCCCAGTCCCGGGGTAATTACAGAGTCTCCCCCATCCCGGGGTAATTACAGAGTCTCCCCCATCCCGGGGTAATTACAGAGTCTCCCCCATCCCGGGGTAATTACAGAGTCTCCCCCAGTCCCGGGGTAATTACAGAGTCTCCCCCAGTCCCGGGGTAATTACAGAGTCTCTCCCTCCCCCAGTCCCGGGGTAATTACAGAGTCTCCCCCCCCAGTCCCGGGGTAATTACAGAGTCTCCCCCCCACCCAGTCCCGGGATAATGACAGAGTCTCCCCCAGTCCCGGGGTAATGACAGAGTCTCCCCCAGTCCCGGGGTAATGACAGTGTCTCCCCCAGTCCCGGGGTAATTACAGAGTCTCTCCCTGTGAGGAGGGACCGAGTCCTTCGGAAGGGGCCCAGATTGAGCAGAATGTTCTCTGGGCTCGAGGGGGTGGGACACTGGGGGAGAGACTCCCACCTCCCTGGCGTTCACAGGCCTGATTCCCGCTGTTCAGCATTTCGGGAAAGGCCGGCAGGAACGTCTTTTCTCCGGCTACAGGGGTCTGGAGTCCAAGACACGGGGCAGAGACATTACCGATCAGCCCGTCACACACACACACACACACACACACACACACACACACACACACACACACACACACAGACAGGCTGGGAAATGTGTGGAAATGCTCTCCCACACCACATACCTGCCCAATTCATCATCTTCCATCTGAGCCACGGGCGTTTACTCGTCAGTTATTAAGGGAGACGGAGATCGGTGAACGGAGTCAGCCACAAAATCAATTTACTGTGTAACAGGCTGGAGAGGGGCTGAATGGCCTCCTCCTGTTCCTGTGTAACAGGCTGGAGAGGGGCTGAATGGCCTCCTCCTGTTCCTGTGTAACAGGCTGGAGAGGGGTTGAATGGGCTCCTCCTGTTCCTGTGTAACAGGCTGGAGAGGGGCTGAATGGCCTCCTCCTGTTCCTGTGTAACAGGCTGGAGAGGGGCTGAATGGCCTCCTCCTGTTCCTGTGTAACAGGGTTGGAGAGGGGCTGAATGGCCTCCTCCTGTTCCTGTGTAACAGGGTTGGAGAGGGGCTGAATGGCCTCCTCCTGTTCCTGTGTAACAGGGTTGGAGAGGGGCTGAATGGCCTCCTCCTGTTCCTGTGTAACAGGCTGGAGAGGGGCTGAATGGGCTCCTCCTGTTCCTGTGTAACAGGCTGGAGAGGGGCTGAATGGGCTCCTCCTGTTCCTGTGTATCAGGGTTGGAGAGGGGCTGAATGGCCTCCTGCTGTTCCTGTGTAACAGGCTGGAGAGGGGCTGAATGGCCTCCTCCTTCTCCAGTACTCGTCTGAGACTCACCCCTTCACTTTTTTCCCGAAACAGATTCAGACGCAACAGCCTCATCAGAAAACAGTGAGGGAGAGGGTCCGAAACTCCTGGATACCCCCGTCATGAAGAAGTGAGTCCAACTCTTTTCAACACCAGCTGGATTAGGGAGGAACTGAGAGGGAAGATCAGCCACAGGCTGGATTAAGGTTGAGTTGAGGGAGAAGATCAGCCACAGGCTGGATTAAGGTTGAGTTGAGGGAGAAGATCAGCCACAGGCTGGATTAAGGAGGAGTTGAGGTGGATGATCAGCCACAGGCTGGATTAATGTGGAGTTGAGGGAGAAGATCAGCCACAGGCTGGATTAAGGTGGAGTTGAGGTGGATGATCAGCCACAGGCTGGATTAAGGTGGAGTTGAGGGAGATCAGCCACAGGCTGGATTAAGGTGGAGTTGAGGGAGAAGATCAGCCACAGGCTGGATTAAGGTGGAGTTGAGGGAGAAGATCAGCCACAGGCTGGATTAAGGTGGAGTTGAGGTGGATGATCAGCCACAGGCTGGATTAAGGTGGAGTTGAGGGAGAAGATCAGCCACAGGCTGGATTAAGGTGGAGTTGAGGGAGAAGATCAGCCACAGGCTGGATTAAGGTGGAGTTGAGGGAGAAGATCAGCCACAGGCTGGATTAAGGTGGAGTTGAGGGAGAAGATCAGCCACAGGCTGGATTAAGGTGGAGTTGAGGGAGAAGATCAGCCACAGGCTGGATTAAGGTGGAGTTGAGGTGGATGATCAGCCACAGGCTGGATTAAGGTGGAGTTGAGGGAGAAGATCAGCCACAGGCTGGATTAAGGTGGAGTTGAGGTGGATGATCAGCCACAGGCTGGATTAAGGTGGAGTTGAGGGAGAAGATCAGCCACAGGCTGGATTAAGGTGGAGTTGAGGGAGAAGATCAGCCACAGGCTGGATTAAGGTGGAGTTGAGGGAGAAGATCAGCCACAGGCTGGATTAAGATGGAGTTGAGGGAGAAGATCAGCCACAGGCTGGATTAAGGTGGAGTTGAGGTGGATGATCAGCCACAGGCTGGATTAAGGTGGAGTTGAGGGAGAAGATCAGCCACAGGCTGGATTAAGGTGGAGTTGAGGGAGAAGATCAGCCACAGGCTGGATTAAGGTGGAGTTGAGGGAGAAGATCAGCCACAGGCTGGATTAAGGTGGAGTTGAGGGAGAAGATCAGCCACAGGCTGGATTAAGGTGGAGTTGAGGTGGATGATTGTGGAGGAGCTCCGATCGGGGTGGGGTGTGTGTATCCTGTTATGCGTGGGGGTCAGTTTGACCTTGATCACTCTTGTTCGATGTTTCGGTTCCCCTCTCCCTCAGGAAGAGAAGTCCTCAGCTGGGAGGATAGGGGTGAGGAGGGTGTCGGATCGGGTTGGGGTGGGGTGTGTGTATCCTGTTATGCGTGGGGGTCAGTTTGACCTTGATCACTCCTCTCCGATGTTTCTGTTCCCCTCTCCCTCAGGAAGAGGAGTCCTCAGCTGGGAGGATCGGCCTCACCCTCACCCTCGTCTCTCTCTCTACAGCCCA
This sequence comes from Carcharodon carcharias, assembly GCF_017639515.1. Classification (NCBI taxonomy): domain Eukaryota; kingdom Metazoa; phylum Chordata; class Chondrichthyes; order Lamniformes; family Lamnidae; genus Carcharodon; species Carcharodon carcharias. The sequence goes on from NW_024471176.1 coordinate 34,184, forward strand.
CCCTGGGCTACTCACACTCCCAGACTCCGACACCATCAGCAACTCAATCCCCATACCTCAGCTCCGTGAGTATCAGGGGGATGGGATTTACGGGGTTTGGGGTTTATGGGGTTTGGGGTTTATGGGGTTTGGGGTTTATGGGGTTTGGGGTTTATGGGGTTTGGGGTTTATGGGGTTTGGGGTTTATGAGGTTTGGGGTTTACGGGGTTTGGGGTTTATGAGGTTTGGGGTTTATGAGGTTTGGGGTTTACGGGGTTTGGGGTTTATGGTGTTTACGGGGTTTGGGGTTTATGAGGTTTGGGGTTTATGGTGTTTACGGGGTTTGGGGTTTACGGGGTTTATGGTGTTTACGGGGTTTGGGGTTTATGGGGTTTGGGGTTTATGGGGTTTGGGGTTTACGGGGTTTGGGGTTTATGGGGGTTACGGTGTTTATGGGGCTTGGGGTTTATGGGGTTTACAGGGTTTGGGGTTTACGGGGTTTATGGTGTTTACGTGGTTTGGGGTTTATGGGGTTTGGGGTTTACAGGGTTTGGGGTTTAGGGGGTTTGGGGTTTAGGGGGTTTGGGGTTTAGGGGGTTTGGGGTTTAGGGGGTTTGGTGTTTACGGGGTTTGGGGTTTACGGGGTTTGGGGTTTACGGGGTTTGGGGTTTACGGGGTTTGGGGTTTCCTGGGGTTGGGGTTTACGGGGGTTGGGGTTTACGGGGGTTGGGGTTTACGGGGGTTGGGGTTTACGGGTTTTTGGCGTTTATGGGGTTTGGGGTTTATGGGGTATGGGGTTTATGGGTTTATGGGGTTTGGTGTTTACGGGGTTTGGGGTTTATGGTGTTTACGGGGTTTGGGGTTTATGGTGTTTACGGGGTTTGGGGTTTATGGAGTTTGGGGTTTATGGGGTTTACGGGGTTTGGGGTTTACGGGATTTATGGTGTTTACGGGGTTTGGGGTTTATGGGGTTTGGGGTTTATGGGGTTTGGGGTTTACGGGGTTTGGGGTTTATGGGGTTTGGGGTTTATGGGGTTTGGGGTTTACGGGGTTTGGGGTTTACGGGGTTTGGGGTTTACAGGGGTTTGGGGTTTACGGGGGTTTGGGGTTTATGGGTTTATGGGGTTTATGGGTTTATGGGGTTTGGGGTTTATGGGGTTTGGGGTTTATGGGGTTTGGGGTTTATGGGTTTATGGGGTTTGGGGCTTATGGGTTTATGGGGTTTGGGGTTTATGGGGTTAGGGGTTTTTGGCGTTTATGGGGTTTGTGGTTTATGGGGTTTGGGGTTTACGGTGTTTATAGGGTTTGGGGTTTGGGGTTTACAGGGTTTATGGGGTTTGGGGTTTATGGGGTTTGGGGTTTATGGGGTTTGGGGTTTATGGGGTTTATAGGGTTTGGGGTTTACGGGGTTTGGGGTTTACGGGGTTTGGGGTTTCTCCCCCTGCGTCCCTCCTCCCCTCTCCTCCCCACGTTCCCCCGCCCCCCCCCCCAGGGCAGTTGTGTGGGGTATTGAGCAGTGTCTGTGTGCCTGTCGCCTGTAGATCACTGCGCCCACGTTCAGCCAGTTTCCCTCGGAGTATTTATCCTCCTACTCGAACTCCCACCCCCCGGCTTCAGCTGGAGCAGCCGGAGGCTCCGCTGGGAAATCGGAGAAAGCCAAGAGGGAAAAACGGACAAAGACCCAGAAAAGCAAGAAATCCAAGGTCGGTGGAGTCCGGATCGAGGGGGGAGCGTGTAGGGAGGAGGGGGGAGTGTGTAGGGAGGAGGGGGGAGTGTGTAGGGAGGAGGGGGGAGCTTGTGGGGAGGAGGGGGGAGCGTGTGGGGAGGAGGGGGGAGCGTGTAGGGAGGAGAGGGGAGTGTGTAGGGAGGAGGGGGGAACGTGTGGGAGGAGGGGGGAGCGTCTAGGGAGGAGGGGGGAGCGTGTAGGGAGGAGGGGGAGTGTGTGGGGAGGAGGGGGGAGCGTGTAGGGAGGAGGGGGAGTGTGTGGGGAGGAGGGGGGAGCGTGTAGGGAGGAGGGGGGAGTGTGTGGGGAGGAGGGGGGAGTGTGTGGGGAGGAGGGGGGAGCGTGTAGGGAGGAGGGGGAGTGTGTAGGGAGGAGGGGGGAGCGTGTAGGGAGGAGGGGGGAGCTTGTGGGGAGGAGGGGGGAGCGTGTAGGGAGGAGGGGGGAGCTTGTAGGGAGGAGGGGGAAGCGTGTAGGGAGGAGGGGGGAGTGTGTAGGGAGGAGGGGGGAGTGTGTAGGGAGGAGGGGGGAGTGTGTAGGGAGGAGGGTGGAGCGTGTGGGGAGGAGGGTGGAGCGCGTGTGGGAGGAGGAGGGTGGGGAGCGAGTGTGGGGAGGAGGGGGGGAGCGTGTGGGGAGGAGGGGGGAGCGTGTGGGGAGGAGGGGGAAGTGTGTAGGGAGGAGGGGGGAGTGTGTAGGAGGAGGGGGGAGCTTGTGGGGAGGAGGGGGGAGCGTGTGGGGAGGAGGGGGGGAGTGTGTAGGGAGGAGGGGGAGCGTGTAGGGAGGAGGGGGGGAGTGTGTAGGGAGGAGGGGGGAGTGTGTGGAGGAGAGGGGGGAGTGTGTAGGGAGGAGGGGGGAGCTTGTGGGGAGGAGGGGGGAGCGTGTGGGGAGAGGGGGGAGCGTGTAGGGAGGAGAGGGAGCGTGTAGGGAGGAGGGGGGAGTGTGTAGGGAGGGAAGGGGGGGAGTGTGTGGGAGGAGGGGGGAGTGTGTAGGGAGGAGGGGGGAGCTTGTGGGGAGGAGGGGGGGAGCGTGTGTGGGGAGGAGGGGGGAGCGTGTAGGGAGGAGAGGGGAGTGTGTAGGGAGGAGGGGGGAACGTGTGGGAGGAGGGGGGAGCGTCTAGGGAGGAGGGGGGAGCGTGTAGGGAGGAGGGGGAGTGTGTGGGGAGGAGGGGGGAGCGTGTAGGGAGGAGGGGGAGTGTGTAGGGAGGAGGGGGGAGCGTGTGGGGAGGAGGGGGGAGCGTGTGGGGAGGAGGGGGGAGCGTGTGGGAGGAGGGGTGAGCGTGTAGGGAGGAGGGGGGAGCTTGTGGGGAGGAGGGGGGAGCGTGTGGGGAGGAGGGGGGAGCGTGTGGGAGGAGGGGTGAGCGTGTAGGGAGGAGGGGGGAGCTTGTGGGGAGGAGGGGGGAGCGTGTAGGGAGGAGGGGGAAGCGTGTAGGGAGGAGGGGGGAGTGTGTAGGGAGGAGGGGGGAGTGTGTAGGGAGGAGGGTGGAGCGTGTGGGGAGGAGGGGGGAGCGTGTGGGGAGGAGGGGGGAGCGTGTAGGGAGGAGGGGGAGTGTGTAGGGAGGAGGGAGGAGCGTGTAGGGAGGCGGGGGGAGTGTGTAGGGAGGAGGGGGAGTGTGTAGGGAGGAGGGGGGAGTGTGTGGGAGGAGGGGGGAGTGTGTGGGAGGAGGGGGAGCGTGTAGGGAGGAGGGGGGAGTGTGTAGGGAGGAGGGGGGAGTGTGTAGGGAGGAGGGGTGAGCGTGTAGGGAGGAGGGGGAGCGTGTAGGGAGGAGGGTGGAGCGTGTGGGGAGGAGGGGGGAGCGTGTGGGGAGGAGGGGGGAGCGTGTGGGGAGGAGGGGGGAGCGTGTAGGGAGGAGGGGGAGCGTGTAGGGAGGAGGGGGGAGTGTGTAGGGAGGAGAGGGGAGTGTGTGGGAGGAGGGGGGAGCGTGTGGGAGGAGGGGGGAGCGTGTAGGGAGGAGGGGGAGTGTGTAGGGAGGAGGGGGGAGCGTGTGGGAGGAGGGGGAGTGTGTAGGGAGGAGGGGGGAGCGTGTGGGAGGAGGGGGGAGCGTGTAGGGAGGAGGGGGAGTGTGTAGGGAGGAGGGGGGAGCGTGTGGGAGGAGAGGGGAGCATGTGGGAGGAGGGGCTAGCATCTAGGGAGGAGGGGGGAGTGTACAGGGAGGAGAGGGGAGTGTGTGGGAGGAGGGGGGAGTGTGTAGGGAGGAGGGGAGCGTGTGGGGAGGAGAGGGGAGTGTGTGGGAGGAGGGGGAGCGTGTAGGGAGGAGGGGGGAGTGTGTAGGGAGGAGGGGGGAGTGTGTAGGGAGGAGGGGGGAGCGTGTAGGGAGGAGGGGGGAGCGTGTGGGGAGGAGGAGGGAGCGTGTGGGGAGGAGAGGGGAGCGTGTGGGGAGGAGGGGGGAGCGTGTAGGGAGGAGGGGGAGCGTGTAGGGAGGAGGGGGAGCGTGTAGGGAGGAGGGGGGAGCGTGTAGGGAGGAGGGGGGAGTGTGTAGGGAGGAGGGGGGAGTGTGTAGGGAGGAGGGGGGAGCTTTTGGGGAGGAGGGGGGAGCGTGTGGGGAGGAGGGGGGAGCGTGTGGGGAGGAGGGGGAGCGTGTAGGGAGGAGGGGGAGCGTGTAGGGAGGAGGGGGGAGCGTGTGGGAGGAGGGGGGAGCGTGTGGGGAGGAGGGGGGAGCGTGTGGGGAGGAGAGGGGAGTGTGTAGGGTGGAGGGGGGAGTGTGTGGGAGGAGGGGGGAGTGTGTGGGAAGAGGGGGGAGTGTGTAGGGAGGAGGGGAGCGTGTGGGGAGGAGAGGGGAGTGTGTGGGAGGAGGGGGGAGTGTGTAGGGAGGAGGGGCTAGCATCTAGGGAGGAGGGGGGAGTGTACAGGGAGCGGGGAGCGTGTAGGGAGGAGGAGGGAGCGTGTAGGGAGGAGGAGGGAGCGTGTGGGGAGGAGGGGGGAACGTGTGGGAGGAGGGGGGAGCGTGTGGGAGGAGGGGGGAGTGTGTAGGGAGGAGGGGGGTGTGTGTGGGAGGAGGGGGGAGTGTGTGGGAGGAGGGGGGAGTGTGTAGGGAGGAGGGGAGCGTGTGGGGAGGAGAGGGGAGTGTGTGGGAGGAGAGGGGAGTGTGTGGGAGGAGGGGGGAGTGTGTGGGAGGAGGGGGGAGTGTGTAGGGAGGAGGGGAGCGTGTGGGGAGGAGAGGGGAGTGTGTAGGGTGGAGGGGGGAGTGTGTGGGAGGAGAGGGGAGTGTGTGGGAGGAGAGGGGAGTGTGTGGGAGGAGAGGGGAGTGTGTGGGAGGAGAGGGGAGTGTGTGGGAGGAGGGGGGAGTGTGTAGGGAGGAGGGGTGAGTGTGTGGGAGGAGAGGGGAGTGTGTAGGGAGGAGGGGGGAGCGTGTAGGGAGGAGGGGGAAGCGTGTAGGTAGGAGGGGGGAGCGTGTAGGGAGGAGGAGGGAGCGTGTAGGGAGGAGGAGGGAGCGTGTGGGGAGGAGGAGGGAGCGTGTGGGGAGGAGGAGGGAGCGTGTAGGGAGGAGGGGGGAGCATGTGGGGAGGAGGGGGGTACGTGTGGGAGGAGGGGGGAGTGTGTAGGGAGGAGGGGGGAGTGTGTAGGGAGGCGGTGGGAGCGTGTAGGGAGGAGGAGGGAGCGTGTAGGGAGGAGGAGGGAGCGTGTGGGGCGGAGGGGGGAACGTGTGGGAGGAGGGGGGAGCGTGTAGGGAGGCGGTGGGAGCGTGTAGGGAGGAGGGGGGAGTGTGTAGGGAGGAGGGGGGAGTGTGTGGGAGGAGGGGTGAGCGTGTGGGAGGAGGGGGGAGCGTGTGGGAGGAGGGGGGAGTGTGTGGGAGGAGGGGGGAGTGTGTGGGTGGAGGGGGGAGTGTGTGGGAGGAGGGGGGAGTGTGTAGGGAGGAGGGGAGCGTGTGGGGAGGAGAGGGGAGTGTGTAGGGAGGAGGGGGGAGTGTGTAGGGAGGAGGGGGGAGTGTGTGGGAGGAGAAGGGAGTGTGTGGGAGGAGGGGGGAGTGTGTAGGGAGGAGGGGGGAGTGTGTGGGAGGAGAGGGGAGCGTGTAGGGAGGAGGGGGGAGTGTGTAGGGAGGAGAGGGGAGTGTGTGGGAGGAGGGGGGAGTGTGTAGGGAGGAGGGGGGAGTGTGTTGGAGGAGAGGGGAGTGTGTGGGAGGAGGGGGGAGTGTGTAGGGAGGAGGGGGGAGTGTGTTGGAGGAGAGGGGAGTGTGTGGGAGGAGGGGGGAGTGTGTAGGGAGGAGAGGGGAGCGTGTAGGGAGGAGGTGGGAGCGTGTAGGGAGGAGGTGGGAGCGTGTGGGAGGAGAGGGGAGTGTGTAGGAGGAGAGGGGAGTGTGTGGGAGGAGGGGGGAGTGTGTAGGGAGGAGGGGGGAACGTGTGGGGAGGAGGGGGGAGTGTACAGGGAGCGGGGAGCGTGTAGGGAGGAGGGAGGAGAGTGTAGGGAGTCGGTGGGAGCGTGTAGGGAGGAGGAGGGAGCGTGTAGGGAGGAGGAGGGAGCGTGTAGGGAGGAGGAGGGAGCGTGTGGGGAGGAGGGGGTAACGTGTGGGAGGAGGGGGGAGCGTGTGGGAGGAGGGCAGAGCGTGTAGGGAGGAGGGGGGAGTGTGTGGGAGGAGGGGGGAGTGTGTGGGAGGAGGGGGGAGCGTGTGGGGAGGAGGGGGGAGCGTGTGGGGAGGAGGGGGGAGCGTGTAGGGAGGAGGGGGAGCGTGTAGGGAGGAGGGGGAGCGTCGTGGGAGGAGGGGGAGCGTGTAGGGAGGAGGGGGAGCGTGTAGGGAGGAGGGGGAAGCGTGTAGGGAGGAGGGGGGAGCGGTGTGGGAGGAGAGGGGAGCGTGTGGGGAGGAGGGTGGGAGCGTGTAGGGAGGAGGGGGAGCGTGTGGGGAGGAGAGGGGAGCGTGTGGGGAGGAGGGGGGAGCGTGTAGGGAGGAGGGGGAGCGTGTAGGGAGGAGAGGGGAGCGTGTGGGGAGGAGGGGGGAGCGTGTGGGGAGGAGGGGGAGCGTGTGGGGAGGAGGGGGGAGCGTGTAGGGAGGAGGGGGGAGCGTGTGGGGAGGAGAGGGGAGCGTGTGGGGAGGAGGGGGGAGCGTGTAGGGAGGAGGGGGAGCGTGTAGGGAGGAGGGGGAGCGTGTGGGGAGGAGGGGGGAGCGTGTAGGGAGGAGGGGGAGCGTGTAGGGAGGAGGGGGAGCGTGTGGGGAGGAGGGGGAGCGTGTAGGGAGGAGGGGGAGCGTGTAGGGAGGAGGGGGAGCGTGTAGGGAGGAGGGGGAGCGTGTAGGGAGGAGGGGGGAGCGTGTGGGGAGAAGGGGGGAGCGTGTGGGGGAGGGGGCTGAGTTTGGAAGTTGGGAACTTCTGGTTCTGACCTGGACCTCTCTCTCTCTCTCTCCATCCCCCCCCCGCCCCTCCCACTCTCTCTCCCCCCCGCCTCTCCCGCTCTCTCTCCCCCGCCTCTCCCACTCTCTCTCCCCCCCACCTCTCCCGCTCTTTCTCTCCCTCCCGCCTCTCCCGCTGTCCCCCGCCTCTCCCACTCTCTGTCCCCCGCCTCTCCCACTCTCTGTCCCTCCCGCTCTCTCTCTCCCCACCTCTCCCGCTCTCTCTCCCTCCTGCCTCTCCCGCTCTCTCTCTCCCTCCCGCCTCTCCTGCTCTCTCTCTCCCCCCCACCTCTCCCGCTCTCTCTCCCTCCCGCCTCTCCCGCTTTCTCTCCCCCCGCCTCTCCCGCTCTCTCTCCCCCCCACCTCTCTCGCTCTCTCTCCCCCCCACCTCTCTCGCTCTCTCTCCCCCCCACCTCTCTCGCTCTCTCTCCCCCCCACCTCTCTCGCTCTCTCTCCCCCCCACCTCTCCCGCTCTTTCTCTCTCTCCCGCCTCTCCCGCTGTCCCCCGCCTCTCCCACTCTCTGTCCCTCCCGCCTCTCCCGCTCTCTCTCTCCCAACCTCTCCCGCTCTCTCTCCCTCCTGCCTCTCCCGCTCTCCCTCTCCCCCCCACCTCTCCCGCTCTCTCTCCCCGCCTCTCCCGCTCTCTCCCCGCCTCTCCCACTCTCTCTCCCCCCCGCCTCTCCCGCTCTCTCTCCCCCCGCCTCTCCCGCTCTCTCTCCCCCGCCTCTCCCGCTCTCTCCCCCGCCTCTCACTCTCTCTCTCTCTCTCTCTCTCCCCTGCCTCTCCCGCTCTCTCTCTCCCCCCCACCTCTCCCGCTCTCTCTCCCCCCGCCTCTCTCGCTCTCTCTCCCCCCGCCTCTCTCGCTCTCTCTCCCCTGCCTACCCCTCTCTCTCTCTCCATGCTCCCTCCCTCTCTCTCTCTTACTCTCGGAACCCCATCCTCCGGCCCTCGGACCCCCCGTCTCTCGTCTCCCCCCCTCGTCTCTTGTCTCCCCACCGTCTCTCGTCTCCCCACCGTCTCTGTCTCCCCCCCGTCTCTCGTCACTCCCCCCCTTGTCTCTCGTCACCCCTCCCCCGTCTCTCGTCTGCCCCCTCGTCTCATCTCCCCCCTCGTCTCTCGTCTGCCCCCCTCTTCTCTCGTCACCCCCCGTCTCTCATCTCCCCCCCTCGTCTCTCGTCTCCCCTCCCCCGTCTCTCGTCTCCCCTCCCCCCATCTCTCGTCTCCCCTCCCTCGTCTCTCGTCTCCCCTCCCTCGTCTCTCGTCTGCCCCCCTCTTCTCTCGTCACCCCCCGTCTCTCATCTCCCCCCCTCGTCTCTCGTCACCCCTCCCCCTTCTCTCGTCTCCCACCTCGTCTCTCATCTCCCCCCCCGTCTCTCGTCACCCCCGTCTCTCGTCTCCGCCCCTCGTCTCTCGTCACCCCTCCCCCGTCTCTCGTCACCCCTCGCCCGTCTCTCGTCTGCCCCCCTCGTGTCTCGTCTGCCCCCCTCGTGTCTCGTCTGCCCCCCTCGTGTCTCGTCTGCCCCCCTCGTCTCTCGTCACCCCACCGTCTCTCGTCACCCCCCCCCGTCTCTCGTCTCCCCCCCTCGTCTCTCATCTCCCCCCCTCGTCTCTCATCTCCCCCCCTCGTCTCTCGTCACCCCTCCCCCGTCTCTCGTCTCCCCCCCTCGTCTCTCATCTCCCCCCCTCGTCTCTCGTCACCCCTCCCCCGTCTCTCGTCTCCCCCCCTCCGTCTCTCGTCTCCCCCCCTCGTCTCTCGTCTCCCCCCCTCGTCTCTCATCTCCCCCCGTCTCTCGTCACCCCTCCCCCGTCTCTCGTCTGCCCCCCTCGTCTCTCACCTGCCCCCATCGTCTCGTCTCCCCCCCCTCGTCTCTCGTCTCCCCTCCCCCGTCTCTCGTCTCCCCTCCCCCGTCTCTCGTCACCCCCCCCGTCTCTCGTCTCCCCTCCCCGTCTCTCGTCTCCCCTCCCTCGTCTCTCGTCTCCCCTCCCTCGCCTCTCGTCTTCCCTCCCTCGTCTCTCGTCTCCCCTCCCTCGCCTCTCGTCTGCCCCTCTCGCCTCTCGTCTCTCTCCCTCGTCTCTCGTCTCTCTCGCCCTCCAGACGCGAGTCCCTCTCCACTCCAGCCACCCTGAATCTGTGGCCATGAGCTTTTCCTCTGCCTCCGACCCTCTCTCTGCCCTTTCGTCCAAGCTCCCCCCCACCACCATTCTCAGCACTGTCCCTCATCAGATGTTCAGTGACACAGGAGAGGGCAGCGACGATGATGCACTGGAGGGTGATGACGACCTGGTCATCGATATTCCCGAGTGAGTCACCCGGATACCCGGAGACTGGGAACACGGATTCTCCCCCAACCCCGAATACCCGGTGACTGGGAACACGGATTCTCCCCTAACCCCGGATACCCGGAGACTGGGAACACGGATTCTCCCCCAATCCCGGATACCCGGAGACTGGGAACACGGATTCTCCCCCAATTCCGGATACCCGGAGACTGGGAACACGGATTCTCCCCTAACCCCGGATACCCGGAGACTGGGAACACGGATTCTCCCCCAACCCCGGATACCCGGAGACTGGGAACACGGATTCTCCTCAATCCCGGATACCCGGAGACTGGGAACACAGATTCTTCCCCAATCCTGGATACCCGGAGACTGGGAACACGGATTCTCCTCAATCCCGGATACCCGAGGACTGGGAACACGGATTCTCCCCTAACCCCGGATACCCGGAGACTGGGAACACGGATTCTCCCCTAACCCCGGATACCCGGAGACTGGGAACACGGATTCTCCCCTAACCCCGGATACCCGGAGACTGGGAACACGGTTTCTCCCCTAACCCTGGATACCCGGAGACTGGGAGCACGGATTTCCCTGAATCTTGGATACCCGGAGAGTGGGAGCAGGAATTTCCCAGAGGCACACTGAAACAGATTCCTGACGGACTCCAGTTGATTATCCGTGACGCTGGGCGATCCCGCCTGTATGTTGCCCGATTTCAGAAATAAAAGCTTTCTCCCCCCCCTCTGCCTGCCTCATGTTCCATGTTCTGGGAAGCGATGGACAGACGAGTGTTGGGGGTGTCGGTGGGGGGCGGTGGGGGGGAGCTGCCCCTCTCGGAATGGTCGTCGCAGAGGAGAAGAGACACTGCCGACTCGAAAGGAATTAACTGGAGGGCAAATAGCAAATAGAGGAGGGTTCCGGCCCAGGGAAACTGCAGTCAAAAAGGGAGAGAGATGGGGAGAGGGGGACGGGCAAGGGGATGGGGGAAAGAGTGGCAACAGGAGGGGGAGGGGGAGGGGGACAGGAGGGGGAGGGGAGGGGGACAGGAGGGGGAGGGGGAGGGGGACAGGAGGGGGAGGGGGAGGGGACAGGAGGGGGAGGGGGAGGGGGACAGGAGGGGGAGGGGGAAGGGGACAGGAGGGGAGGGGGAGGGGACAGGAGGGGGAGGGGGAGGGGACAGGAGGGGAGGGGGAGGGGGACAGGAGGAGGAGGGGGAGGGGACAGGAGGGGGAGGGGGAGGGGACAGGAGAGGGGGAGGGGGACAGGAGGGGGGGAGGGGGACAGGAGGGGGAGGGGGAGGGGACAGGAGGGGGGAGGGGGACAGGAGGGGGAGGGGGAGGGGACAGGAGGGGGAGGGGGACAGGAGGGGGAGGGGGAGGGGACAGGAGGGGGAGGGGGACAGGAGTAGGAGGGGAGGGGGAGGGGAGGGGGACAGGAGGGGAGGGGAGGGGGACAGGAGTAGGAGGGGAGGGGGACAGGAGGGGGAGGGGGAGGGGGACAGGAGTAGGAGGGGAGGGGGAGGGGAGGGGGAGGGGAGGGGGACAGGAGGGGGGAGGAGGAGGGGAGGGGGAGGGGAGGGGGACAGGAGGGGAGGGGAGGGGGACAGGAGGGGAGGGGGAGGGGGACAGGAGTAGGAGGGGAGGGGGAGGGGGGAGGGGGAGGAGGGGGAGGGGGACAGGAGGGGGAGGGGAGGGCAGGAGGGGGAGGGGAGGGGGACAGGAGGGGGAGGGGAGGGGGACAGGAGGGGGAGGGGAGGAGGGAGGGGGGGGACAGGAGGGGGAGGGGGGGGACAGGAGGGGGGGGGGACAGGAGGGGGCGGGGGACAGGAGGGGGCGGGGGAGGGGACAGGAGGGGGAGGGGGACAGGAGGGGGAGGGGGACGGGACAGGAGGGGGAGGGGAGGGGGACAGGAGGGGGAGGGACAGGAGGGGGACAGGAGGGGGGGGGGACAGGAGGGGGAGGGGAGGGGGACGGAGGGGGAGGGGAGGGGGACAGGAGTAGGAGGGGGAGGGGGGGAGGGGACAGGAGGGGGAGGGGAGGGGGACGGAGGGGAGGGGAGGGGGACAGGAGGGGGAGGGGGGGGGACAGGAGTAGGAGGGAGGGGGACAGGAGGGGGAGGGGAGGGGGACAGGAGTAGGAGGGGAGGGGGAGGGGAGGGGGGCAGGAGGGGGGGAGGGGAGGGGGGGGGGACAGGAGTAGGAGGGGAGGGGGAGGGGAGGGGGACAGGAGTAGGAGGGGAGGGGGAGGGGAGGGGGACCGGAGTAGGAGGAGGGGGAGGGTAGGGGGACGGAGGGGAGGGGAGGAGGGGGGAGGGAGGGGAGGGGAGGGGAGGGGAGGGGGACAGGAGGGGAGGGGAGGAGGGTAGGAGGGGAGGGGACAGGAGGGGGAGGGGGACAGGAGGGGGAGGGGAGGGGACAGGAGGGGGAGGGGAGGGGGACAGGAGGGGGAGGGGAGGGGGACAGGAGTAGGAGGGGAGGGGGACAGGAGGGGGAGGGGAGGGACAGGAGTAGAGGGAGGGGAGGGAGGGGACAGGAGTAGGAGGGGAGGGGGAGGGGAGGGGGACAGGAGTAGGAGGGGAGGGGGAGGGGAGGGGGACAGGAGTAGGAGGGGAGGGGGAGGGGAGGGGGACAGGAGTAGAGGGGAGGGGAGGGGAGGGGGACAGGAGGGGAGGGGAGGAGGAGGGGAGGGGAGGAGGAGGGGAGGGGGAGGGGAGGGGGACAGGAGGGGAGGGGAGGGGGACAGGAGTAGGAGGGGAGGGGGACAGGAGGGGGAGGGGGAGGGGGACAGGAGGGGGAGGGGGACAGGAGGGGGAGGGGCGAGGAGGGAGGGGGAGGGGCCAGAGTGGGAGGGGCGAGGAGGGAGTGGGAGGGGCTAAGAGGGAGGGGGAGGGGCCGGAGTGGGAGGGGCGGGGCCGGAGTGGGAATGGCGAGGAGGGCGGGGGAGGGGGAGGGGCCAGAGTGGGAGGGGCGAGGAGGGAGGGGGAGGGGCCAGAGTGGGAGGGGCGAGGAGGGAGGGGGAGGGGCCAGAGTGGGAGGGGCGAGGAGGGAGGGGGAGGGGCCGGAGTGGGAGGGGCGAGGAGGGCGGGGGAGGGGCCGGAGTGGGAGGGCCGGGGAGGGCGGGGGAGGGGCCGGAGTGGGAGGGGCGAGGAGGGCGGGGGAGGGGCCGGAGTGGGAGGGGCGAGGAGGGCGGGGGAGGGGCCAGAGTGGGAGGGGCGAGGAGGGCGGGGGAGGGGCCAGAGTGGGAGGGGCGAGGAGGAGGGGGAGGGGGGAGGGGGCGGAGTGGGAGGGGCGAGGAGGGCGGGGGAGGGGCCGGTGTGGGAGGGGCGAGGAGGGAGGGGGAGGGGCCAGAGTGGGAGGGGCGAGGAGGGAGGGGGAGGGGCCAGAGTGGGAGGGGCGAGGAGGGAGGGGGAGGGGCCAGAGTGGGAGGGGCGAGGAGGGAGGGGGAGGGGCCGGAGTGGGAGGGGCGAGGAGGGCGGGGGAGGGGCCGGAGTGGGAGGGCCGGGGAGGGGGAGGGGTGGTGCCGGAGTGGGAGGGGCGAGGAGGGCGGGGGAGGGGCCGGAGTGGGAGGGGCGAGGAGGGCGGGGGAGGGGCCGGAGTGGGAGGGGCGAGGAGGGAGGGGGAGGGGCCGGAGTGGGAGGGGCGAGGAGGGCGGGGGAGGGGCCGGAGTGGGAGGGGCGAGGAGGGCGGGGGAGGGGCCGGAGTGGGAGGGGCGAGGAGGGAGGGGCCAGAGTGGGAGGGGGAGGGGCCAGAGTGGGAGGGGCGAGGAGGGAGTGGGAGGGGCCGGATTGGGAGGGGCGAGGAGGGAGTGGGAGGGGCCTGAGTGGGAGGGGCGAGGAGGGAGGGGGAGGGGCCGGAGTGGGAGGGCCGGGGAGGGGGAGGGGCGGGGCCGGAGTGGGAGGGCCGGGGAGGGGGAGGGGCGGGGCCGGAGTGGGAGGGGCGAGGAGGGCGGGGGAGGGGCCGGAGTGGGAGGGGCAAGGAGGGCGGGGGCGGGGCCGGAGTGGGAGGGGCGAGGAGGGCGGGGGAGGGGCCGGAGTGGGAGGGGCGAGGAGGCCGGGGGAGGGGCCGGAGTGGGAGGGGCGAGGAGGGAGGGGGAGGGGCCGGAGTGGGAGGGCAGGGGAGGGGGAGGGGTGGGGCCGGAGTGGGAGGGGGAGGGGAGGGGGAGGGGCGGTGCCGGAGTGGGAGGGGCGAGGAGGGCGGGGGAGGGGCCGGTGTGGGAGGGGCGAGGAGGGAGGGGGAGGGGCCAGAGTGGGAGGGGCGAGGAGGGAGGGGGAGGGGCCAGAGTGGGAGGGGCGAGGAGGGAGGGGGAGGGGCCAGAGTGGGAGGGGCGAGGAGGGAGGGGGAGGGCCGGAGTGGGAGGGGCGAGGAGGGCGGGGGAGGGGCCGGAGTGGGAGGGCCGGGGAGGGGGAGGGGTGGTGCCGGAGTGGGAGGGGCGAGGAGGGCGGGGGAGGGGCCGGAGTGGGAGGGGCGAGGAGGGCGGGGGAGGGGCCGGAGTGGGAGGGGCGAGGAGGGAGGGGGAGGGGCCGGAGTGGGAGGGGCGAGGAGGGCGGGGGAGGGGCCGGAGTGGGAGGGGCGAGGAGGGCGGGGGAGGGGCCGGAGTGGGAGGGGCGAGGAGGGAGGGGCCAGAGTGGGAGGGGGAGGGGCCAGAGTGGGAGGGGCGAGGAGGGAGTGGGAGGGGCCGGATTGGGAGGGGCGAGGAGGGAGTGGGAGGGGCCTGAGTGGGAGGGGCGAGGAGGGAGGGGGAGGGGCCGGAGTGGGAGGGCCGGGGAGGGGGAGGGGCGGGGCCGGAGTGGGAGGGCCGGGGAGGGGGAGGGGCGGGGCCGGAGTGGGAGGGCCGGGGAGGGGGAGGGGCGGGGCCGGAGTGGGAGGGGCGAGGAGGGCGGGGGAGGGGCCGGAGTGGGAGGGGCAAGGAGGGCGGGGGCGGGGCCGGAGTGGGAGGGGCGAGGAGGGCGGGGGAGGGGCCGGAGTGGGAGGGCCGGGGAGGGGGAGGGGTGGGGCTGGAGTGGGAGGGGGAGGGGAGGGGGAGGGGCGGGGCCGGAGTGGGAGGGGCGAGGAGGGAGGGGGAGGGGCCGGAGTGGGAGGGGCGAGGAGGGAGGGGGAGGGGCCGGAGTGGGAGGGGGAGAGGCCGGAGTGGGAGGGCCGGGGAGGGGGAGGGGCGGGGCCGGAGTGGGAGGGGCGAGGAGGGAGGGGGAGGGGCCGGAGTGGGAGGGGGAGGGGCCGGAGTGGGAGGGGGAGGGGAGTGGGAGGGGGAGGGGCCGGAGTGGGAGGGGGAGGGGCCGGAGTGGGAGGGGGAGGGGAGGGGGAGGGGCCGGAGTGGGAGGGGGAGGGGAGGGGGAGGGGCCGGAGTGGGAGGGGGAGGGGCCGGAGTGGGACTGGAATAAGGAATGTTTCACATTCCCCAGAAAAGGTGAAGAGTTCCCATCCCGTGCACTGGAATCCGGCACCAGCTCCCTGACCAATCACAGCCGGCGATTCCCCCTCTCACCTTCTGGCCAATCAGCGCCTGTCTCTCTCTCTGACCAATCAGAGTTGTCTCTCTCTCTGACCAATCACAGCCTGTCTCTCTCTGACCAATCACAGCCTGTCTCTCTCTGATCAATCACAGCCTGCCTCTCTCTGACCAATCACAGCCTGTCTCTCTCTGACCAATCACAGCCTGTCGCTCTCTCTCTGACCAATCACAGCCTGTCTCTCTCTGACCAATCACAGCCTGCCTCTCTGACCAATCACAGCCTGTCTCTCTCTGACCAATCACAGCCTGCCTCTGACCAATCACAGCCTGTCTCTCTCTGACCAATCACAGCCTGCCTCTCTCTGACCAATCACAGCCTGTCTCTCTCTCTCTCTGACCAATCACAGCCTGTCTCTCTGACCAGTCACAGCCTCTCTCTCTGACCAATCACAGTCTGTCTCTCTCTAACCAATCACAGCCTGCCTCTCTCTGACCAATCACAGCCTGTCTCTCTCTAACCAATCACAGCCTGCCTCTCTCTGACTAATCACAGCCTGTCTCTCTCTCTCTGACCAGTCACAGCCTCTCTCTCTGACCAATCACAGCCAGTCTCTCTCTGACCACTCACAGCCTGTCTCTCCCTGACCAATCACAGCCTGTCTCTCCCTGACCAATCACAGCCTGTCTCTCCCTGACCAATCAGACAGGCCCGCGGTTGCCAGGGTAACGCGGCCGATTCTGGATGTTGCCGAGTGTCGGGGTCGGGGTCCCGGGGCCGCGGGCGGAGGGAGAGATTTCAACCCCGAGACTCCCCACAAACCCGGAGGGGGAGGCAGAGCCGGAGGGGGAGCTGAGGGTCTCGTGGGTCACGTGAGTGAGAGAAACTGGGAAAAACACCGGGAAACCGGGAAAACCCTCCAAACACCCAGAAAACTCTCCTACACGCCCGGAAAATTCCCCCAAACACCCGGAAAATTCCCCCAAACACCCGGAAAATTCCCCCAAACACCCAGAAAATTCCCCCAAACACGCGGAAAATTCCCCTACACACCCGGAAAATTCCCCCAAACACCCGGAAAATTCCCCCAAACACCCGGAAAATTCCCCCAAACACCCGGAAAATTCCCCTACACACCCGGAAATCTCCCCTAAACACCCGGGAAAACCCCCCAAACACCCGGGAAAACCCCCCAAACACCCGGGAAAACCCCCCAAACACCCGGGAAAACCCCCCAAACACCCGGGAAAACCCCCCAAACACCCGGGAAAACCCCCTAAACACCCGGGAAAATTCCCCAAACACCCGGGGAAACTCCCCAAACATCTGGGGAAACCCCCCAAACACCCGGGAAAACCCCCAAACACCCGGGGAAATCCCCCAAACACCCGGGAAACCCCCCAAACACACGGGGAAACCCCCCAAACACACGGGGAAACCACCTAAACACCCGAGAAAACCCCCTAAACACCCGGGGAAATCCCCCAAACACCCGGGGAAATCCCCCAAACACCCGGGGAAATCCCCTAAACACCCGGGAAAACCTCCCAAACACCCGGGAAAACTTCCCAAACACCCGGGAAAACTCCCCAAACACCCGGGAAAAACCCCCCAAACACCCGGGAAAACCCCCCAAACACACGGGGAAACCCCCTAAACACCCGGGAAAACCCCCTAAACACCCGGGGAAACCCCCCAAACACCCGGGAAAACCCCCAAACACCCGGGGAAATCCCCCAAACACCCGGGGAAATCCCCCAAACACCCGGGAAAACCCCCCAAACACCGGGGAAAACCCCCAAACACCCGGTAAAACCCCCTAAACACCCGGGAAAATTCCCCAAACACCCGGGGAAACTCCCCAAACACCTGGGGAAACCCCCCAAACACACAGGGAAACCACCTAAACACCCGGGAAATCTTCCCAAACACCCGGGAAAATTCCCCAAACACCCGGGGAAACTCCCCAAACACCTGGGGAAACCCCCCAAACACCCGGGAAAACCCCCCAAACACACGGGGAAACCACCTAATCACCCGGGAAAACCCCCTAAACACCCGGGGAAACCCCCCAAACACACGGGGAAACCCCCTAAACACCCGGGAAAACCCCCTAAACACCCGGGGAAACCCCCCAAACACCCGGGAAAACTTCCCAAACACCCGGGAAAACTTCCCAAACACCCGGGGAAATCCCCCAAACACCCGGGAAAACCCCCCAAACACCCGGGAAAACTTCCCAAACACCCGGGGAAACCCCCCAAACACCCGGGAAAACTTCCCAAACACCCGGGGAAACCCCCCAAACACCCGGGAAAACTTCCCAAACACCCGGGAAAACTCCCCAAACACCCAGGAAAACCCCCCCAAACGCCCGGGAAAACTTCCCAAACACCCGGGAAAACTCCCCAAACACCCGGGAAAACCCCCCCAAACGCCCGGGAAAACCCCCCAAACGCCCGGGAAAACCCCCCCAAACGCCCGGGAAAACCCCCCCAAACGCCCGGGGAAACTGGGAAAACACCCGGGAAAACTGGGAAAACACCCGGGAAAACCCCCCCCCAAATATTTCCAGGCCTCGTCTCTGGACTCACTGGTGTCCCCAAGGCCCCCGGCTGGGTTCAGACCTTGTGGACGCTTCCAGGTCCCGGACAGCCTGGATAATGGGGGGATTGGGGTCTCCGCTGGAGGCCCCTCCTCTCAGGAGGAAGAGAGGGGCAGAGGGGAGTGGGGGGTGGGGGGGTCAGCTCTCCCAATGCAGCTTTCAGAGGAGGGACCTGTGGGGGAGAGACGCAGACACAAGGTGTGGGGTGGGGGGTGGGGGGGTGGTTAGGGCCAAGAGGTTGTCCAAGGGGGCAGGGGCTACAGAAGAGGCCCCTGTCCTGCTGCCAGTGTTTACAGGGGGCGAGGCAGCTACCTCAACATGTCCGAGGGTGCAGGGCCGAAGGAGGCTCCGTCTCTCCGGGGAGACAGTCACCTCCGTCTGTCAGCTGATCGGCCCCTGAGATCTCCGCTAACTGTGTGTGTGTGTGTGTGTGTGTGTGGGGGGGGTGGTGGGGGTGGACTCCCCACTCCAGGGGCTCTGAAGGTCACAGCTGCCCTCAACCTGTACCCCCCACCCCCTTTCAGCCCCTTCCGGGTCTCGGTGGGTGATCTTTAACCGTGTCTCCCGATCGGCCGGCCGCACTGGTGTCCAGCAGGTCACAGACGCTCTCTTCAGACGGCCGTTGACCTTCGTCCACTTCCGCTGGGACCAGTCCAGTCGGACACAGTGAGCCAGAGGCTCGGTGGCCGTTGCTGGTTCCCCCCCACCCCCCCATGTCCAGGGTGCTATAGACTGGACACACATGGCCATCAAGGTGCCAGCGGGCGAACTCGGTGCCTTCGCCAACAGGAAGGGCTTCCGCTCCATGAAGGTGCAGACAGTGGGCGACCCACAGGATGCTGGTTCTACACGTCTGCGTGAGGTACCCAGGCAGCTCCCACCACCGCACCTGCACCCTCAGACACTCCCTTCAGAGCTCCGGCCCGGCCGGACGGGTGTCCGCTGGATGACGAGAGGCGAGGAGACGTCTCCCCACCATCCAAAGAACAGAGGCCGAGCGGCGGTGCAACCAGGAGCCCCCAACAGCGGCGAGAGAGAGGGTCACAGGCCGCCTGAATCCTGGACCATTCAGGGGGCGCACTCCAATACCACCCCCACCCCCCCACCAACACCCCCACCCCCCTCCCGAGAGCGGAGGTCAGTGATCGTGGCTCAAGCTGCACTCTCCACAACCTGACGCTGATAGATAAAGGGGAAGCGTGCTCAGGCCCATCGGAACGAAAGCAAAACTTAACATTCATGTCACACCGCAGGCGGAACCAGGTTCCCATGGCCGCTGGCGATGTCCACACCAGCAGATGTACCAACCCAAGGTAACCGGACCCGAGTGCCACCCGTCACAACTGCCCCTCTCGCTGGCACTGGCAGCTCGTGCACCGACAGTGAGGTGGGCTCTGGACCTCCCTCCTGCTCGGCCCTGATGGGCGGGCACCTCGCCGGGACACAAGAGGGTCAGCGAGGTCCTTACGCTCCGCATGGATTTCCCCACCACCGAGACCATGGCACCCAGACCCTCGTGGATCTCCGCCAGACCCTATCCTCCCCCCCCCAACCTGCTCGTGACTTGACCCTTCAAGTACGAGTCTTGTTAAATTGGCAGAGCAGGCTCAAAAGGGCTGAATGGCCCCTTCCTAAGACCCATGTCCCTAAACCCCTTTAAATAACCCGCTAACTCTCTGGCTTCCCCACCCCTGCCCCTCCCCATCCCACCAGCTTTCGTTGTACCAACGAGCCTATCGTGCGGCACTTTAACCAACTCCGGATACACCACATCAACCCCGTCACCCTCATCAACCCCCTTCGTCAGAGAACGCGATCACTTTCACAAAACAGCACTTTAACAAATCTCCGCTGCCTGTCATCCTTTAGCCCGTTTTATTTCAGACCAACAATTCAATCTCTTAAAACATTCCGAGCTCCGGGAGGAGCCTGTTCAGCATTTCCCCAAGTGTTTCCGTCCTACCCAGAGGCGTTGGCAGCATCCTGCTCTCCAGGGAAGATGGAAGCAAACTGCTCATTGAGTCCCTCGGCCACACTTCTCTGACTCCAAAAGAAGTTCTGGTTGCTCCCAAATGGAACTGCCCCTCCTCTATGGGAACGTGCCTCAGCCTGTGCTCGAAATCTCTGTGGGAACGTGTCAAGTCCATACTTGAACAATCTCCTCTTTGAACAAGCACTGTGAACTCGGCCATATTTCACCTGAGTATCCCAACAGCCCTCCTCTGGTTAAACATTTTGACATTTGATTATTCCATGGCCTTTTCCCGAACTCCTGCACTCTAAACCTAATTATGTTGTGATCACTGTTGCCCGGATGCTCCCCCTTCAACCACTGCCCCACTCCGTTTTCCAGAGCCCAATCCTGCAATGCTTCCTTCCACCTTGGGCCGGGAACACACAGATCAAGAAAGTGCTCTCGTGCACATTCCGGGAATTCCTCTCCCTCTTCACCCCTTAGGTTTTAAACATGGAAACATTTTTTTTAAAAAGTTATCCAGATGTGGCACCTGTCCGGTGAGCTGGGAGACGTTTGTGAATTTCCACCATCATTTATATTTAACGAATGAAACCTCATCCCGCCCGTGGGAGGAGGCTTCATCAGAAATGCAAAGTGGGGCAGTAGTCAGCGGGGGAGCATCCGGGCAACAGTGATCACAACATAATTGGGTTTACAGTTTGGGAAAAGATCAGGGAATGATCAATTGTCAAAATATTTAACTAGAGGAGGGCTGTTGGACTCCTCGCCCGCCTGCCCGCCAACCTTAAGGTCGGACGGGGAAGCCCTTCTCAATCGGCTCAGCTCGTTCAGGAACGGCCTCAACAGGCCTTTGACCGTCCGGCAGGTGTACAGCCACCCCCGCTGCACGCCCGCCGAATGGAAGGCGGGAACGGCGTCGGGACACACACCGAGCAGAAGATCCCGGGCCACATGTAGTAGCTTCCTCCGCCTTCCTGTAACCTGCCGGTGCTTTGAATCCCATTAATCAACTAAACTAAGTAGATCTGGAATAGAAGGTTAGTCTCACCGAAGGTGACTGTGAAGACCACCCCCCCCCCCCACCCCGCCGCCCCCAGATTGGCCTACGTGTGACTCCAGCCCCTCGGCAACCTCTTCAAACACCTCCCGAGCTCCTGAGACTCGCCAGCGGGAGCTCAACTCTCTCCCAACACTCCTGCCTGGGCCCCTCTTCCCCCACCCCCAACCACGTCCAGCCCCCCTTTTCCCCCACTCCCCTCACGTCCCTTTACTCTGACCGTTCTGTTTTGTACCCCTCCCTCCCCCTCCTCGAGTTCCACGTCCCCACCCCGATGACGCTCGTTGTGAACCGGTATTGATTGGTGACGCTGAGGCTTGTGTCTTGCAGTGACTGTGAGGCTGCTGTCATCTGTTGCTGCTTTAACCAGTCAGGTCGCCTCCTAGCGGTGGGGCTGATCGATGGGAATGTCAAGGTCAGTGGCTCTGGCTGCGGACAGAGGAGGGAGAGGAAGATTATTGTGGGGAGTGGGGGGGGTGGGGGGGATAGTGTCCATACAGAGGGGGCAGTCGGGGAGGATTTGTCCGGGTCTCGGGATGTTTTCTTCCAGGTCTCGGGATGATTTTTTTCCAGGTCTCGGGATGTTTTTTTCCGGGTTTCAGGATGTTTTTTTCCAGGTCTCGGGATGTTTTTTTCCGGGTTTCGGGATGTTTTTTTCCAGGTCTCGGGATGTTTTTTCCAGGTTTCGGGATGTTTTTTCTGTGTTTCAGGATGTTTTTCCCGGGTCTCGGGATGGTTTTTGCAGGTTTTGGGATGTTTTTTCCGGATTTTCAGGATGATTTTCCCTGGTCTCGGGATGTTTTTTCCGGATTTTCGAGATGTTTTTCCCGGATTTATGGGATGTTTTTCCCAGGTCTCGGGATGTTTTTTCCGGGTCTCGGGATGTCTTTCCCAGCTCTCGGGATGTTTCTCCGGGTCTCGGGATGTCTTTCCCGGGTCTCGGGATGTCTTTCCCGGGTCTCAGGATGATTTTCTCGGGTCTCGGGATGTCTTTCCCGGGTCTCGGGATGTCTTTCCCGGGTCTCGGGATGTTTTTCTGGGTCTCGGGATGTCTTTCCCGGGTCTCGGGATGTCTTTCCGGGTCTCGGGATGATTTTCCCGGGTCTCGGGATGTCTTTCCCGTGTCTCGGGATGTTTTTCCCGGGTCTCGGGATGATTTTCCCGGGTCTCGGGATGTCTTTCCCGGCTCTCGGGATGTTTTTCCGTGTCTCGGGATGTCTTTCCCAGGTCTCGGGATGATTTTCCCGGGTCTCGGGATGTTTTTCCCGGGTCTCGGGATGTTTTTCCGGGTCTCGGGATGTCTTTCCCGGGTCTCGGGATGATTTTCCCGGGTCTCGGGATGTCTTTCCCGTGTCTCGGGATGTTTTTCCCGGGTCTCAGGATGATTTTCCCGGGTCTCGGGATGTCTTTCCCGGGTCTCGGGATGTTTTTCCGGTTCTCGGGATGTCTTTCCCGGGTCTCGGGATGTCTTTCCCGGGTCTCGGGATGATT
Source organism: Carcharodon carcharias (assembly GCF_017639515.1). NCBI lineage: Eukaryota > Metazoa > Chordata > Chondrichthyes > Lamniformes > Lamnidae > Carcharodon > Carcharodon carcharias. The sequence continues at coordinate 56,056 of NW_024471176.1, forward strand.
TTCCCGGGTCTCGGGATGTTTTTCCCGGGTCTCGGGATGTTTTTCTGGGTCTCGGGATGTCTTTCCCGGGTCTCGGGATGATTTTCCCACGTCTCGGGATGTCTTTCCCGGGTCTCGGGATGTCTTTCCCGGGTCTCGGGATGTTTTTCTGGGTCTCGGGATGTCTTTCCCGGGTCTCGGGATGATTTTTCCGGGTCTCGGGATGTTTTTCCCGGGTCTCGGGATGTTTTTCCGGGTCTCGGGATGTCTTTCCCGGGTCTCGGGATGATTTTCCCCGGTCTCGGGATGTCTTTCCCGGGTCTCGGGATGTCTTTCCCGGGTCTCGGGGTGATTTTCCCGGGTCTCGGGATGTCTTTCCCGTGTCTCAGGATGTTTTTCCTGGGTCTCGGGATGATTTTCCCGGGTCTCGGGATGTCTTTCCCGGGTCTCGGGATGTTTTTCCGGTTCTCGGGATGTCTTTCCCGGGTCTCGGGATGTCTTTCCCGGGTCTCGGGATGATTTTCCCGGGTCTCGTGATGTTTTTCCCGGGTCTCGGGATGTTTTTCCGGGTCTTGGGATGTCTTTCCCGGGTCTCGGGATGATTTTCCCAGGTCTCGGGATGTCTTTCCCGGGTCTCGGGATGATTTTCCCAGGTCTCGGGATGTCTTTCCCGGGTCTCGGGATGTTTTTCCGGTTCTCGGGATATCTTTCCCGGGTCTCGGGATGTCTTTCCCGGGTCTTGGGATGATTTTCCCGGGTCTCGGGATGATTTTCCCGGGTCTCGGGATGATTTTTGTGTCGTGCTTGCTCTCTGTGTTGGTTCTGAAATCCTCCTTGTTTGTTGCAGGTTTACAAACCAAACACTGGGGCCTTCGTCTACCACCTCAGCAACTCAGAGACGCTTCAATCCAACTTAGCTGTCACCAGCCTGACCTTCTGCCCACCAGGACCTGCCGTTGGTGACATACTGCTGGCCACATGTGAGCCAGGATAACAAACCGCGGGTACCCAGGAGCAGAGAGAGAGAGAGAGAGGGGGAGGAGGAGGAGGAGGGGGGAGGGATGATGGAGGGTGAGGGTGAGGTGGAGGGAGGGATGATGGAGGGTGAGGGTGAGGGTGAGGTGGGGGGAGGGATAATGGAGGGTGAGGTGGGGGGAGGGATGATGGAGGGTGAGGGGAGGGAGGGATGATGGAGGGTGAGGGTGAGGTGGAGGGAGGGATGATGGAGGGTGAGGGTGAGGTGGAGGGAGGGATGATGGAGGGTGAGGGTGAGGTGGAGGGAGGGATGATGGAGGGTGAGGGTGAGGGGAGGGAGGGATGATGGAGGGTGAGGGTGAGGTGGGGGGAGGGATGATGGAGGGTGAGGGTGAGGGGAGGGAGGGATGATGGAGGGTGAGGGTGAGGTGGGGGGAGGGATGATGGAGGGTGAGGGTGAGGTGGAGGGAGGGATGATGGAGGGTGAGGGTGAGGTGTGGGGAGGGATGATGGAGAGTGAGGGTGAGGTGGAGGGAGGGATGATGGAGGGTGAGGGTGAGGTGGAGGGAGGGATGATGGAGGGTGAGGGTGAGGGGAGGGAGGGATGATGGAGGGTGAGGGTGAGGTGGGGGGAGGGATGATGGAGGGTGAGTGTGAGGTGTGGGGAGGGATGATGGAGAGTGAGGGTGAGGTGGAGGGAGGGATGATGGAGGGTGAGGGTGAGGGGAGGGAGGGATGATGGAGGGTGAGGGTGAGGGGAGGGAGGGATGATGGAGGGTGAGGGTGAGGTGGAGGGAGGGATGATGGAGGGTGAGGGTGAGGTGGGGGGAGGGATGATGGAGGGTGAGGGTGAGGTGGGGGGAGGAAGGAGTATTGGGAAAGGGGTAGAGGGTGGGATTGATGAAGTGGATGAGGAGGGACCGGAATAGGTGCAGCAAAGAGAGGGGGGGAGGTGGAGGGGGGTGAAGGGGGTGAAGGTGGAGGGGGGTGAAGGGGGTGAAAGTGGAGTGAGGGTGAAGGGGGTGAAGGTGGAGGGGGGTGAAGGGGGTGAAGGTGAAGGGGGGTGAAGGGGGTGAAGGTGGAGTGAGGGTGAAGGGGGTGAAGGTGGAGGGGGGTGAAGGGGGTGAAGGTGAAGGGGGGTGAAGGGGGTGAAGGTGGAGGGGGGTGAAGGGGGTGAAGGTGGAGGAGGGTGAAGGGGGTGAAGGTGAAGGGGGGTGAAGGGGGTGAAGGTGGAGGGGGGTGAAGGGGGTGAAGGTGGAGGAGGGTGAAGGGGGTGAAGGTGGAGGGGGGTGAAGGGGGTGAAGGTGGAGGGGGTGAAGGGGGTGAAGGGGGTAAAGGTGGAGGAGGGTGAAGGGGGTGAAGGGGGTGAAGGTGGAGGGGGGTGAAGGGGGTGAAGGTGGAGGGGGGTGAAGGGGGTGAAGGGGGTGAAGGTGGAGGGGGGTGAAGGGGGTGAAGGTGGAGGGGGTGAAGGGGGTGAAGGGGGTAAAGGTGGAGGAGGGTGAAGGGGGTGAAGGGGGTGAAGGTGGAGGGGGGTGAAGGGGGTGAAGGGGGTGAAGGTGGAGGGGGGTGAAGGGGGTGAAGGTGGAGGAGGGTGAAGGGGGTGAAGGTGGAGGGGGGTGAAGGGGGTGAAAGGGGAGTGAAGGTGGAGGGGGGGTGAAGGGGGTGAAGGGGGTGAAGGGGGTGAAGGGGTTGAATGTGGAGGGGGGTGAAGGGGGTGAAGGTGGAGGGGGGTGAAGGGGGTGAAGGTGGAGGGGGGGGAAGGAGGTGAAGGTGGAGGGGGGTGAAGGGGGTGAAGGTGGAGGGGTGTGAAGGGGGTGAAGGTGGAGGGGGGGGGAAGGAGGTGAAGGTGGAGGGGGGTGAAGGGGGTGAAGGTGGAGGGGGGTGAAGGGGGTGAAGGGGGTGAAGGTGGAGGGGGGTGAAGGGGGTGAAGGGGGTGAAGGTGGAGGGGGGTGAAGGGGGTGAAGGAGGTGAAGGTGGAGGGGGGTGAAGGGGGTGAAGGTGGAGGAGGGTGAAGGGGGTGAAGGTGGAGGGAGGTGAAGGTGGAGTGAAGGTGGAGGGAGGTGAAGGGGGTGAAGGTGGAGGAGGGTGAAGGAGGTGAAGGTGGAGGGGGGTGAAGGGGGTGAAGGTGGAGGAGGGTGAAGGGGGTGAAGGTGGAGGAGGGTGAAGGAGGTGAAGGTGGAGGGGGGTGAAGGGGGTGAAGGTGGAGGAGGGTGAAGGGGGTGAAGGTGGAGGGGGGTGAAGGGGGTGAAGGTGGAGGAGGGGTGAAGGGGGTGAAGGTGGAGGAGGGTGAAGGGGGTGAAGGTGGAGGGAGGGTGAAGGGGGTGAAGGTGGAGGGGGGTTTGAAGGGGGTGAAGGTGCAGGGAGGGTGGAGGGAGGGTGAAGGGGGTGAAGGTGGAGTGAATGTGGAGGGGGGGTGAAGGGGGTGAAGGTGGAGGGAGGGTGAAGGGGTGAATGTGGAGGGAGGGTGAAGGGGGTGAAGGTGAAGGGGGTGAAGGGGGTGAAGGTGGAGGGGGGTGAAGGGGGTGAAGGTGGAGGGAGGGTGAAGGGGGTGAAGGTGGAGGGAGGGTGAAGGGGTGAATGTGGAGGGAGGGTGAAGGGGGTGAAGGTGGAGGGGGGTGAAGGGGGTGAAGGTGAAGGGGGTGAAGGGGGTGAAGGTGGAGGGAGGGTGAAGGGGGTGAAGGGGGTGAAGGTGGAGGGGGGTGAAGGGGGTGAAGGGGGTGAAGGTGAAGGGGGTGAAGGGGGTGAAGGTGGAGGGAGGGTGAAGGGGGTGAAGGGGGTGAAGGTGAAGGGGGTGAAGGTGGAGGGGGGTGAAGGGGGTGAAGGTGGAGGGAGGGTGAAGGGGGTGAAGGTGGAGTGAAGGTGGAGGGGGTGAAGGTGAAGGGGGTGAAGGGGGTGAAGGTGGAGGGAGGGTGAAGGGGGTGAAGGTGGAGGGGGGTGAAGGGGGTGAAGGTGGAGTGAAGGTGGAGGGAGGGTGAAGGGGGTGAAGGTGGAGGGGGGTGAAGGGGGTGAAGGTGGAGTGAAGGTGGAGGGAGGGTGAATGGGGTGAATGTGGAGGCGGGGTGAAGGGGGTGAAGGTGGAGGGGGGTGAAGGGGGTGAAGGGGGTGAAGGTGGAGGGGGGTGAAGGGGGTGAAGGTGGAGGGAGGGTGAAGGGGGTGAAGGTGGAGGGAGGTGAAGGGGGTGAAGGTGGAGGGAGGTGAAGGGGGTGAAGGTGGAGGGAGGGTGAAGGGGGTGAAGGTGGAGGGGGGTGAAGGGGGTGAAGGTGGAGGGAGGGTGAAGGGGGTGAAGCTGGAGGGGGGTGAAGGGGGTGAAGGTGGAGGGAGGGTGAAGGGGGTGAATGTGGAGGAGGGTGAAGGGGGTGAAGGTGGAGGGAGGGTGAAGGGGGTGAAGGTGGAGGGGGGTGAAGGGGGTGAAGGTGGAGGGGGGTGAAGGTGGAGTGAAGGTGGAGGGAGGTGAAGGGGGTGAAGGTGGAGGGGGGTGAAGGGGGTGAAGGGGGTGAAGGTGGAGTGAGGGTGAAGGGGGTGAAGGTGGAGGGAGGTGAAGGGGGTGAAGGTGGAGGAGGGTGAAGGGGGTGAAGGTGGAGGGAGGTGAAGGGGGTGAAGGTGGAGGGGGGGTTAAGGGGGTGAAGGTGGAGTGAAGGTGGAGGGAGGGTGAAGGGGGTGAAGGTGGAGGGGGGTGAAGGGGGTGAAGGTGGAGGGGGGGTTAAGGGGGTGAAGGTGGAGGGGGGTGAAGGGGGTGAAGGTGGAGGGGGGTGAAAGGGGAGTGAAGGTGGAGGGGGGTGAAGGGGGTGAAGGTGGAGGGGGGGTTAAGGGGGTGAAGGTGGAGGGGGGTGAAGGGGGTGAAGGTGGAGGGGGGTGAAGGGGGTGAATGTGGAGGGGGGTGAAGGGGGTGAAGGTGGAGGGGGGTGAAGGGGGTGAAGGTGGAGGGGGGTTAAGGGGGTGAAGGTGGAGGGGGGTGAAGGGGGTGAAGGGGGTGAAGGTGGAGGGGGGTTAAGGGGGTGAAGGTGGAGGGGGGTGAAGGGGGTGAAGGTGGAGGGGGGGTTAAGGGGGTGAAGGTGGAGGGGGGTGAAGGGGGTGAAGGTGGAGGGGGGTGAAGGGGGTGAAAGGGGAGTGAAGGTGGAGGGGGGTGAAGGGGGTGAAGGTGGAGGGGGGTGAAGGGGGTGAAGGTGGAGGGAGGTGAAGGGGGTGAAGGTGGAGGGGGGTGAAGGGGGTGAAGGTGGAGTGAGGGTGAAGGGGGTGAAGGTGGAGGAGGGGTGAAGGGGGTGAAGGGGGTGAAGGTGGAGGGAGGTGAAGGTGGGGTGAATGGGGTGAGGGGTGGGGTGAAGAAGAGGACAAGGAGATGGAATAGGAAGAGAGGGATGGAGGAAGGTGAGAAAGAGCGAGGGATTAGAGTACAGGTGAGAGAGGGGAAGAGGGGGACTGAGGAGGAGGAGGAGGGTATTCAGTAATCTCTGTGTTTAATTCAATGACCAGATGCCAGTGGGAGGGTGAAACTGTGGCACGTGTCGACCCAGAAATGCCTGCAGACCATAGAGGAGAACCAGGAGACTTTCATAGCTGCGTTCAATCCAGCAGGGACACACTTCGCTACAGCAGGCACAGCAGGAAGTATCTGTCTGTACGACACACTCACCCGGGACTGTCTCCTCACCCTCATGGCCAGGTTTGTGTCTGTGTGTGAGTGAGAGAGAGAGTACGGGGGTGTGTGAGAGAGAGAGAGAGAGTACGGGGGTGTGTGAGTGAGAGAGAGAGTACGGGGGTGTGTGAGAGAGAGAGAGAGAGTACGGGGGTGTGTGAGAGAGAGAGAGAGTACAGGGGGTGTGAGAAAGAGAGTGTACGGGGGTGTGTAAGAGAGAGAGAGTGCGGGGGTGTGTGTGAGAGAGAGAGAGTACGGGGGGGTGTGTGAGAGAGAGAGTACGGGGGGTGTGTGTGAGAGAGAGAGAGAGTACGGGGGTGTGTGTGAGAGAGAGAGAGTACGGGGGGGTGTGTGAAGAGAGAGAGTACGGGGGGGGTGTGTGAGAGAGAGAGAGTACGGGGGGGGTGTGTGAGAGAGAGAGAGAGTACGGGGGTGTGTGTGAGAGAGAGAGAGTACGGGGGGGTGTGTGAAGAGAGAGAGTACGGGGGGGGTGTGTGAGAGAGAGGGAGTACGGGGGGGGTGTGTGAGAGAGAGAGAGTACGGGGGGGGTGTGTGAGAGAGAGAGAGAGAGTACGGGGGTGTGTGTGAGAGAGAGAGAGTACGGGGGGGTGTGTGAAGAGAGAGAGTACGGGGGGGGTGTGTGAGAGAGAGGGAGTACGGGGGGGGTGTGTGAGAGAGAGAGAGAGCACGGGGGGTGTGTGAGAGAGAGAGAGAGTACAGGGGGTGAGAGAGAGAGAGAGTACAGGGGGGTGAGCGTGAGTGAGAGAGAGAGAAAATACGGGGGTGTGTGAGAGAGAGAGAGTACAGGGGGTGAGAGAGAGAGAGTACAGGGCGGTGAGTGTGAGTGAGAGAGAGAGAGAATACGGGGGTGTGTGAGAGAGAGAGAGAGTACGGGCGGGTGTGTGTGAGAGAGAGAGAGTACGGGGGGTGTGTGTGGGAGAGAGAGAGTACGGGGGCGTGTGTGAGAGAGAGAGAGAGTACGGCGGGCTGTGTGAGAGAGAGAGAGTACGGGGGCGTGTGTGAGAGAGAGAGAGAGTACGGGGGGTGTGTGTGAGAGAGAGAGAGTACGGGGGGGTGTGTGTGAGAGAGAGAGAGTACAGGGGGTGTGTGTGGGAGAGAGAGAGTACGGGGGGTGTGTGTGGGAGAGAGAGAGTACAGGGGCGTGTGTGAGAGAGAGAGAGAGTATGGGGGGGGTGTGTGTGAGAGAGAGAGAGTACGGGGGGGTGTGTGTGAGAGAGAGAGAGTACGGGGGGTGTGAGAGAGAGAGAGAGTACGGGGGGGGTGTGTGTGAGAGAGAGAGAGTACGGGGGTGTGTGTGTGAGAGAGAGAGAGTACGGGGGGTGTGTGAGAGAGAGAGAGAATACGGGGGGGTGTGTGTGAGAGAGAGAGAGTATGGAGGTGTGTGTGTGTGAGAGAGAGAGAGTATAGAGGGGTGTGTGTGTGTGAGAGAGAGAGTATGGGGGGGATGTGTGAGAGAGAGAGAGAGTACAGGGGGGGTGTGTGAGAGAGAGAGAGAGTACAGGGGGGGTGTGAGAGAGAGAGAGTACGGGGGGGTGTGTGTGTGAGAGAGAGAGAGCACGGGGGGTGTGTGTGAGAGAGAGAGAGAGTACGGGGGGGATGTGTGAGAGAGAGAGAGAGTACAGGGGGGCTGTGTGAGAGAGAGAGAGAGTATAGGGGGGGTGTGAGAGAGAGAGAGAGAGTACGGGGGTGTTTGTGAGAGAGAGAGTGTAGGGTGTGTGAGAGAGAGAGTACGGGGGGTGTGTGAGAGAGAGAGAGAGTACAGGCGGGTGTGTGAGAGAGAGAGTACGGGGGGGTGTGTGTGAGAGAGAGAGAGAGTACGGGTGTGTGTGTGTGAGAGAGAGTACAGGGGGTGAGAGAGAGAGAGTACAGGGCGGTGAGTGTGAGTGAGAGAGAGAGAGAGTACGGGGGTGTGTGAGAGAGAGAGAGAGTACAGGGGGGTGAGCGTGAGTGAGAGAGAGAGAGAGTACGGGGGTGTGTGTGAGAGAGAGAGTACAGGGGGTGAGAGAGAGAGAGTACAGGGCGGTGAGTGTGAGTGAGAGAGAGAGAGAGTACGGGGGTGTGTGAGAGAGAGAGAGAGTACGGGGGGGTGTGTGTGAGAGAGAGAGAGTACGGGGGGTGTGTGTGGGAGAGAGAGAGTACGGGGGCGTGTGTGAGAGAGAGAGAGAGTACGGCGGGCTGTGTGAGAGAGAGAGAGTACGGGGGCGTGTGTGAGAGAGAGAGAGAGTACGGGGGGGTGTGTGTGAGAGAGAGAGAGTACGGGGGGGTGTGTGTGAGAGAGAGAGAGTACAGGGGGTGTGTGTGGGAGAGAGAGAGTACGGGGGGTGTGTGTGGGAGAGAGAGAGTACGGGGGCGTGTGTGAGAGAGAGAGAGAGTATGGGGGGGTGTGTGTGAGAGAGAGAGAGTACGGGGGGGTGTGTGTGAGAGAGAGAGAGTACGGGGGGTGTGAGAGAGAGAGAGAGTACGGGGGGGGTGTGTGTGAGAGAGAGAGAGTACGGGGGGGTGTGTGTGAGAGAGAGAGAGTACGGGGGGTGTGTGAGAGAGAGAGAGAATACGGGGGGGTGTGTGTGAGAGAGAGAGAGTACGGGGGGGGTGTGTGTGTGAGAGAGAGAGAGTATGGGGGGTGTGTGTGAGAGAGAGAGAGTACGGGGGGGATGTGTGAGAGAGAGAGAGAGTACAGGGGGGGTGTGTGAGAGAGAGAGAGAGTACAGGGGGGGTGTGAGAGAGAGAGAGTACGGGGTGGTGTGTGTGTGAGAGAGAGAGAGCACGGGGGGTGTGTGTGAGAGAGAGAGAGAGTACGGGGGGGATGTGTGAGAGAGAGAGAGAGTACAGGGGGGCTGTGTGAGAGAGAGAGAGAGTACAGGGGGGGTGTGAGAGAGAGAGAGAGAGTACGGTGGTGTTTGTGAGAGAGAGAGTGTAGGGTGTGTGAGAGAGAGAGTACGGGGGGGTGTGTGAGAGAGAGAGAGAGTACAGGCGGGTGTGTGAGAGAGAGAGTACGGGGGGGTGTGTGTGAGAGAGAGAGAGAGTACGGGGGTGTGTGTGTGAGAGAGAGAGAGAGAGTACGGGCGGGTGTGTGAGAGAGAGAGAGTACGGGGGGGTGTGTGAGAGAGAGAGAGTACGGGGGGTGTGTGAGAGATAGAGAGAGTACGGGGGGGTGTGTGAGAGAGAGACAACGGGGGGTGTGTGTGAGAGAGAGAGAGAGTACGGGGGGGTGTGTGAGAGAGAGAGAGAGTACGGGGGTGTGTGAGACAGAGAGAGTACGGGGGGGTGTGAGAGAGAGAGAAAGAGAGTACGGGGTGGTGTGTGTGAGAGAGAGAGTACGGGGGGTGTGTGAGAGAGAGAGAGAGTACGGAGGTGTGTGTGTGAGAGAGAGTACGGAGGTGTGTGTGTGTGAGAGAGAGTACGGAGGTGTGTGTGTGTGAGAGAGAGTACGGAGGTGTGTGAGAGAGAGAGTACGGAGGTGTGTGTGTGTGAGAGAGAGTATGGAGGGTGTGAGATAGAGAGTACAGGGGGGTGTGAGAGAGAGAGAGAGCACGGGTGTGTGTGTGAGAGAGAGAGAGAGTACGGGGGGTGTGTGTGGGAGAGAGAGAGTACGGGGGCGTGTGTGAGAGAGAGAGTACGGGGGGGTGTGTGTGGGAGAGAGAGAGTACGGGGGGTGTGTGTGAGAGAGAGAGAGTACGGGGGGTTGTGAGAGAGAGAGAGAATACGGGGGGGTGTGTGAGAGAGAGAGAGAGTACGGGGGGGTGTGTGAGAGAGAGAGAGAGTACGGGGGTATGTGTGTGAGAGAGAGAGATTACGGGGGGGGGTGTGTGAGAGAGAGAGAGTACGGGGGGTGTTTGAGAGAGAGAGAGAATACGGGGGGGTGTGTGTGAGAGAGAGAGAGTACGGGGGGGTGTGTGTGTGAGAGAGAGAGAGTATGGTGGGGATGTGTGAGAGAGAGAGAGAGTACAAGGGGGGTGTGTGAGAGAGAGAGAGAGTACAGGGGGGGTGTGAGAGAGAGACAGTACGGGGGGGTGTGTGTGTGAGAGAGAGAGAGTACGGGGGATGTTTGTTAGAGAGAGTACAGGGGGGTGTGTGAGAGTGAGAGAGTACAAGGGGGGTGTGTGTGAGAGAGAGAGTACGGGGGGTGTGTGAGAGAGAGAGAGTACAGGGGGTGTGTGTGTGAGAGAGAGAGAGAGTACGGGGGTGTGTGTGAGAGAGAGAGAGAGTACGGGGGGTGTGTGTGTGAGAGAGAGAGAGTACGGGGGCTGTGTGAGAGAGAGAGAGTACGGGGGGGTGTGTGAGAGAGAGAGAGAGTACGGGGGGTGTGTGTGAGAGAGAGAGTACGGGGGGGTGTGTGAGAGAGAGAGAGTACGGGGGGTGTGTGTGAGAGAGAGAGTACGGGGGGTGTGTGAGAGAGAGAGAGTACGGGGGGGTGTGTGAGAGAGAGAGTACAGGGGGGGCGTGTGTGAGAGAGAGATAGTACGGGGGGTGTGTGAGAGAGAGAGAGAGTACTGGGGGGTGTGTGTGAGAGAGAGAGAGTACGGGGGGGTGTGTGAGAGAGAGAGAGAGTACGGGGGGGTGTGTGAGAGAGAGAGAGAGTACGGGGGGTGTGTGTGAGAGAGAGAGAGTACGGGGGGGTTGTGTGAGAGAGTGAGAAAGAGTACGGGGGGTGTGTGTGAGAGAGAGAGAGTACGGGGGGTGTGTGTGGGAGAGAGAGAGTACGGGGGGTGTGTGTGGGAGAGAGAGAGTACGGGGGCGTGTGTGAGAGAGAGAGTACGGGGGGGTGTGTGTGGGAGAGAGAGAGTACGGGGGGTGTGTGTGAGAGAGAGAGTACGGGGGGTTGTGAGAGAGAGAGAGAATACGGGGGGGTGTGTGAGAGAGAGAGAGAGTACGGGGGGGTGTGTGAGAGAGAGAGAGAGTACGGGGGTGTGTGTGTGAGAGAGAGAGATTACGGGGGGGGTGTGTGAGAGAGAGAGAGTACGGGGGGTGTTTGAGAGAGAGAGAGAATACGGGGGGGTGTGTGTGAGAGAGAGAGAGTACGGGGGGGTGTGTGTGTGAGAGAGAGAGAGTACGGGGGGGTGTGTGTGTGAGAGAGAGAGAGTACGGTGGGGATGTGTGAGAGAGAGAGAGAGTACAAGGGGGGTGTGTGAGAGAGAGAGAGAGTACAGGGGGGGTGTGAGAGAGAGACAGTACGGGGGGGTGTGTGTGTGAGAGAGAGAGAGTACGGGGGGTGTGTGTGAGAGAGAGAGTGTACGGGGGGTATGTGTGAGAGAGAGAGAGAGTACGGGGGGGTGTGTGAGAGAGAGAGAGAGTACAGGGGGGGTGTGAGAGAGAGAGAGAGTACGGGGGTGTTTGTGAGAGAGAGAGTATAGGGTGTGTGAGAGAGAGAGTACGGGAGGGTGTGTGAGAGAGAGAGTACGGGGGGGTGTGTGTGAGAGAGAGAGTACGGGGGGTGTGTGAGAGAGAGAGAGAGTACGGGGGGTGTGTGGGTGAGAGAGAGTACGGGGGGGTGTGAGAGAGAGAGTACGGGGGGTGTGTGAGAGAGAGAGAGAGAGTACGGGGGGGTGTGAGATAGAGAGTACGGGGGGGTGTGAGAGAGAGAGAGAGCACGGGTGTGTGTGTGAGAGAGAGAGACAGTACGGAGGGGTGTGTGAGAGAGAGAGAGTACGGGGAGTGTGAGAGAGAGAGAGAGAGTACGGGGGGTGTGTGAGAGAGAGAGTACGGGGGGGTGTGTGAGAGAGAGAGAGAGTACGGGGGGGTGTGTGAGAGAGAGAGAGTACGGGGGGTGTGTGAGAGAGAGAGAGAGTACGGGGTCGGTGCGAGAGAGAGAGAGAGAGAGAGTACGGGAGGGTGTGTGAGAGAGAGAGTATGGGGCGGTGTGAGAGAGAGAGAGAGAGTAAGGGGGTGGTTGTGAGTGAGAGAGATTACGGGGTTGTGTGTGAGAGAGAGAGAGAGTATGGGGGGGTTGTGTGAGAGAGAGAGAGAGAGAGTATGGGGGGGTGTGTGAGAGAGAGAGAGAGAGTACGGGGGGTGTGAGAGAGAGAGAGAGTACGGGGAGGTGTGTGAGAGAGAGAGAGTAGGGGGGGTGTTTGTTAGAGAGAGTACAGGGGGGTGTGTGAGAGTGAGAGAGTACAACGGGGGTGTGTGTGAGAGAGAGAGTATGGGGGGTGTGTGAGAGAGAGAGGGAGTACGGGGGGTGTGTGAGAGAGAGAGAGTACAGGGGGTGTGTGTGTGTGAGAGAGAGAGAGAGTACGGGGGTGTGTGTGAGAGAGAGAGAGAGTAAGGGGGTGTGTGTGAGTGAGAGAGATTACGGGGTTGTGTGTGAGAGAGAGAGAGAGTATGGGGAGGTTGTGTGAGAGAGAGAGAGAGAGAGTATGGGGGGGTGTGTGAGAGAGAGAGAGAGAGTACGGGGGGTGTGAGAGAGAGAGAGTACGGGGAGGTGTGTGAGAGAGAGAGAGTAGGGGGGGGTGTTTGTTAGAGAGAGTACAGGGGGGTGTGTGAGAGTGAGAGAGTACAACGGGGGTGTGTGTGAGAGAGAGAGTATGGGGGGTGTGTGAGAGAGAGAGAGTACAGGGGGTGTGTGTGTGTGAGAGAGAGAGAGAGTACGGGGGTGTGTGTGAGAGAGAGAGGGAGTACGGGGGGTGTGTGAGAGAGAGAGAGTACAGGGGGTGTGTGTGTGTGAGAGAGAGAGAGAGTACGGGGTGTGTGTGAGAGAGAGAGAGAGTACAGGGGGTGTGTGTGTGTGAGAGAGAGAGAGAGTACGGGGGTGTGTGTGAGAGAGAGAGAGAGTACGGGGGTGTGTGTGAGAGAGAGAGAGAGTACGGGGGTGTGTGTGAGAGAGAGAGAGAGTACAGGGGGTGTGTGTGTGTGAGAGAGAGAGAGAGTACGGGGGTGTGTGTGAGAGAGAGAGAGAGTACGGGGGGTGTGTGAGAGAGAGACAGTACGGGGGGGTGTGTGAGAGAGAGAGAGAGAGTACGGGGGGGTGTGAGATAGAGAGTACGGGGGGGTGTGAGAGAGAGAGAGAGCACGGGTGTGTGTGTGAGAGAGAGAGAGAGTACGGGGAGTGTGAGAGAGAGAGAGAGAGTACGGGGGGTGTGTGAGAGAGAGAGTACAGGGGGGTGTGTGAGAGAGAGAGAGAGTACGGGGGGGTGTGTGAGAGAGAGAGAGTACGGGGGGGTGTGTGAGAGAGAGCGAGAGAGTACGGGGTCGGTGCGAGAGAGAGAGAGAGAGAGTACGGGAGGGTGTGTGAGAGAGAGAGTATGGGGCGGTGTGAGAGAGAGAGAGAGAGTAAGGGGGTGGTTGTGAGTGAGAGAGATTACGGGGTTGTGTGTGAGAGAGAGAGAGAGTATGGGGGGGTTGTGTGAGAGAGAGAGAGAGAGAGTACGGGGGGTGTGTGAGAGATAGAGAGAGTACGGGGGGGTGTGTGAGAGAGAGACAACGGGGGGTGTGTGTGAGAGAGAGAGAGAGTACGGGGGGGTGTGTGAGAGAGAGAGAGAGTACGGGGGTGTGTGAGACAGAGAGAGTACGGGGGTGTGTGTGAGAGAGAGAGAAAGAGAGTACGGGGTGGTGTGTGTGAGAGAGAGACTACGGAGGTGTGTGTGTGTGAGAGAGAGTACGGGGGGGTGTGTGTGAGAGAGAGAGTACGGGGGGGTGTGTGAGAGAGAGAGAGTACGGGGGGTGTGTGTGTGAGAGAGAGTACGGGGGGGTGTGAGAGAGAGAGTACGGGGGTGTGAGAGAGAGAGAGAGAGAGTACGGGGGGTGTGAGATAGAGAGTACAGGGGGGTGTGAGAGAGAGAGAGAGCACGGGTGTGTGTGTGAGAGAGAGAGAGAGTACGGGGGGTGTGTGTGGGAGAGAGAGAGTACGGGGGCGTGTGTGAGAGAGAGAGTACGGGGGGGTGTGTGTGGGAGAGAGAGAGTACGGGGGGTGTGTGTGAGAGAGAGAGAGTACGGGGGGTTGTGAGAGAGAGAGAGAATACGGGGGGGTGTGTGAGAGAGAGAGAGAGTACGGGGGGGTGTGTGAGAGAGAGAGAGAGTACGGGGGTGTGTGTGAGAGAGAGAGAGATTACGGGGGGGGTGTGTGAGAGAGAGAGAGTACGGGGGGTGTTTGAGAGAGAGAGAGAATACGGGGGGGTGTGTGTGAGAGAGAGAGAGTACGGGGGGGTGTGTGTGTGAGAGAGAGAGAGTATGGTGGGGATGTGTGAGAGAGAGAGAGAGTACAGGGGGGGTGTGAGAGAGAGACAGTACGGGGGGGTGTGTGTGTGAGAGAGAGAGAGTACGGGGGATGTTTGTTAGAGAGAGTACAGGGGGGTGTGTGAGAGTGAGAGAGTACAAGGGGGGTGTGTGTGCGAGAGAGAGTACGGGGGGTGTGTGAGAGAGAGAGAGTATGGGGGGTGTGTGTGTGAGAGAGAGAGAGAGTACGGGGGGGTGTGTGAGAGAGAGAGAGAGTACGGGGGGTGTGTGTGTGAGAGAGAGAGAGTACGGGGAGTGTGTGAGAGAGAGAGAGTACGGGGGGGTGTGTGAGAGAGAGAGAGAGTACGGGGGGTGTGTGTGAGAGAGAGAGTACGGGGGGGGTGTGTGAGAGAGAGGAGAGTACGGGGGGTGTGTGTGAGAGAGAGAGTACGGGGGGTGTGTGAGAGAGAGAGTAAGAGGGGTGTGTGTGAGAGAGAGAGAGTACGGGGGGTGTGTGAGAGAGAGAG